>NC_048305.1:84682009-84918623 GCF_013100865.1 Trachemys scripta elegans
GACATGATTTTCCACAGAGCCTCACGGTTGACAGAGGCGAAGGCTTTGGTCAGATCGATAAAGGCCATATTCAGCTCCTGGTGGTGGTGTTGACATTTTTCCTGGATCTGCCTGGCTGCGAAAATCATGTCGGTGGTGCCTTGTGTTGGTCTGAAGCCACACTGGGATTCTGGAAGGACTTCCTCTGCAAGAGGGAGTAGGCGATTCAGTAAGATTCTGGCAAGGATTTCCCCAGCAATGGAGAGGAGGGCAAAGCCTCAATAGTTGCCACAGTCGGCCCTGTCTCCCTTTTTGAAAATGGTGATGATGTCAGCGGGGATTCCTTCGGTGTGCCAGATTTTGAGGAGCAGAAAGTGAAGCTTGTCAGTCAGTGTTTCTCCCCCCACTTTCAGTCTTTCATCTACAGACATTAACAATCAAAACTGTATGACCCATTGTTAACAGCTGCAAATGGAACAGTTATATTAAGGCTCTTACTTACCAACTACAAAAATGATGTTAGATTTCCTTAAATCTTCCGTAAAATCTACATAAAAATAAAATCTTTGTTTTATTGTCAGGAAGTACTGATTTTAATCTTCTGTTCTTTCTATACACTGTTATATAACACATAGCAAGGTTTTCAGGGTAACTTTTAGATTTAAAGTAGCTTTTGTTTTCTACTAGAATGTTCTTTATTCTGAAATGAACTGTTATTCACAAGCTCACTTATGTCCCAGTTTTGTAGCTGTCACTGCAGAAGTGATAAAAATATATCTTACATGGAAACAATGACAGCCCTTTCATATGCACACCCTAGCAAAAAAAGCAAAATCATAATAATTAAAAAGAATCAAACTACTCTTGAGATCAGAATAATATGCATCATGAGCCACCATGTTTCTTTTCTTTTCTTTTGCTTTTATTCTAAAAGTATAATTTGATTAAAGTTCATCTATAACAATTTCCATATCCTTTTAGGTTTTTGCATTCAGTGCTCCACATTAAAGGACATTTAATCTTAAATTCAGCCAGACTAGAAGCAACTCACCTCTGACTTGCACATTTCTAATTACGGGATATCACTAGCTGAAGGTGTTCATTAACCCTCAGGCTGCTCTTAGAATCCTGCCAAGTCACACCTTACATCAGCCCTTAATAACTGTTTGCCAAATTCTGAAAGCTGTTTTTGGCTTAATAGTAAGACTTCTGAATAAGTCTGGGTCCAATGGCTTGAATGGGATTTGAAGTAACTCTCTGACATACTTTCACACAATCAAATGTGCTTTCCATCAGTATCTGAAATGCATACCTCTTTCATTTAAAAAAAAAAATAAGAAGAAACTAGATGCAATATACTATACTTATGTGTTTGAGTATACTAAAGGGGGAACTAAAAGTATCATAATGAATACATTAGTCTATACTTAAGAAGAAACTCACCGCCTGCGTTCTCATATCCAGAGAAATTTGATTGGTCATCTACCTGTTAATTAAGGAATTGACATTTTAAAAATTGTTATTGCATAATTTGTGTGTTCTTCATGTACCCATGGATATTAAAACTAACCATGTGAAAGATGATTTTGCTATTTTTTTTTGTGCCTATTCAAATATACAGTAACAATGGCTACATAGGGAACTCTATTCATGTAGCTTTATTTCTCCCTGCAGAACATGCCTACAGGAAACCCAAGGTAGCTCACGCTGATTGATATTGGCCCATGCTGTAATTGCTGCAATGACTGGCCTATTATAGTGTTAAGTCACATAGTGGCTAAGTATTTCAGAGGCTGCTAGTATGCATACTAAACAGCTTCCCACAGTAAATGGTGGATGTGTTTCCAAGTCAACCATGGGCTAAGTAACAATAGAGTGAGTTGCAGTGTGTGAAGTATGTGTTATAAAGATGAAATTAACGTATTGCCCCTTGCAATATATTGCACTAACTCTCAGGAAACTGGAGTTCAGGTCTTGAACTATGACCCTCTTTCCTGAGATAGTAGGAACTGAGCATGTTTGATGGCACCATGAGGGAGAAGAAAGCTACCTTGCATTACTCTGCAGTGACCTCTTGCCCATTTGGGAGTTGTTTTGTCTCTCAGGAGAAGTCTCCTCTGCCAAAATGGTCAGATGAACATGAAGTTTGGCAAGTGTGTGTGGTTTTTGAAAAAATATGTGGTTTGTATATGTAGCGGAAACAATGAGTTCTGAGGTTCTCTGGAAGTCTTACTAGACCCATCCAGGTAAAAAGTTTGTCCTTAGCTATAGTCCTCAGTTCTGGAGCATGTTACATCCATTTTAGGCCAACTTGTAGTAAACCCTCTGGCTGCATGTTCTCAGCTCCTGACTAGAGCTGGTCAGGAAACTATTTTTCCAACAAACTATGGGCAATAATAGGAGAGCACTTCCTGTAACCCAGGAGAGTGAAGTGACTGTGAGTGACCCCTGTAGGGAGGGGCATGGAGCAACAAAGGACAGCTTTGTGCTTTCTCTTCCACAGCCTGTACATGTCAGTCACAACTTCTTCCATAGAACGCAGGGTCAGAAACAATGATGCATATCCTGAACCCAACAAAGGTAAGGATGTGAGTGGTAAGGAAATGCCTGGGGGAAAAGGACAGCTAGGGGAGCTCCTGCAATGATGGTTATGCAAACTGCCTCTGAACCTTCCTGGCCACAATAAAGGCTCTTATGTTCAAAGATATAATGTGGATTTGAAGTGGTTTTGTCTTTGGTCTGAATCTGTTGACCTTCAGGACAAACTGCAAGTGCTGCTGAAGCAGCAAATGTTGTTAGAGGAGAACGTATGGGGGAAGTGAGGAGTGTGGTTAACTACTTACTTTGCGCTGCCTGGTTATTTAATATTATTCTGTGTCATGGGGCTACTGTTTCTTATTTGATTTATAGTATTTTTAAGTGTTTGACATAGGCACCATACAATCAGGAAAGATTTGGACAAATTGGACAAAGTCCAGAGAAGAGCAACAAAAATGATTAAAGGTCTAGAAAACATGACCTGTGAGGGAAGGTTGGAAAAAGATAGGGTTTGTTTAGTCTGGAGAAGAGGGGGGACATAACAGTTTTCAAGTACATAAAAGGTTGTTACAAGGAGGAGGGAGAAGAATTGTTCTTCTTAATCTCTGAGGATAGGACAAGAAGCAATGGGCTTAAATTACAGCAAGGGCGGGTTAGGTTGGATATTAGGAAAAAATTCCCAACTGTCAGGGTGGTTAAGCACTGGAATAGCTTGCCTAGGGAGGTTGTGGAATCTCCATCACTGGAGATTTTTAAGAGCAGGTTAGACAAACACCTGTCAGGGACAGTCTAGATCAGTGGTCTCCAAACTTTTTTGATTGTGCACCCCTATCAGTAAAAAATTTTTTGAGCATGCACCCCTTGCCGTGCCGAAGCAAAAAAAAAAAAAAAAAAGCGCTCCTTCTGTCGTGCACCCCCAAGGATCCTCTTGCGCACCCCACTTTGGAGACCACTAGTCTAGATAATAGTCCTGCCATGAGTGCAGGCAACTGGACTAGATGACCTCTTGAGGTCCATTCCAGACCTGAGTCCATGTTCAGATAGGCACCCCTATGTTCTATACATCTAAATAAATAAAATAAAAGATGTGCATAAGCTACTAATGCATTTAGATCAGCAGTATTTTAATGTATTCTGTAAAATACCTCAATTGGTTTTAAAACTACTCAATGCACATGTGGTATCAGCATATTTTATATTCTAGGAAAGATAGTATGCAATTATAGTTCATGATGGTCTGTACAGTACCAGTATGTGGTTATAAAACTTTACTTTTGACTTTTATTTTAGTACTTTAAAATAAATAGCATTGCTACAGTAGTATGGCTAATTGAATAGAATGAGTGAAGTGAACAGCAGTGGGAGAATATATTGTGTAAACTGTTGGCTGTTCAAACTGGCAAGTGTCCTACATACATGTACAGGTTTCTGATTCTGTTTCAGGAGTCATCACTGAAACACAAGTATTCTTGATTAGACTGAAGTACCAAAAAATTGATTATAGTTCCTTTTCATTTCTTGATTTATAGTAATGACCATGCTAGTATTCTGCAGCAGTGGGGTTGGCATTTTTAAAAGAAAATATCAATAGGGGCCTCAATCATGTTATGATGATACCAAAATTTTAGGATAAAGAGAGGATCAGAACAGCAAGTGTTTGAAGAATAACTGGGTTGAATCTGCCCTTGCTCCCCACTGATATCGTCATCTAGTATGACTTTTTTTGAGGGAATAACATAATCAACCTGAAGAAGATATGCATAAAATATTAAGGGCCCAGTTTTTAGAAATAGCCTCTCATTTTGCACTGGTAGGTTTGAATGCAAATAATTGCAGGAAAAATTAGCTGAAAAATTGTGGGTGCAAAATGGAAGGCTAAGTTGAGGGTTTTTTTTGTTTTGTTTTTGTTTTTTTGGGTTTTTTTTCATCAAACTCTTAGGGAATGTCTGCACTGCCAAAAAAAAAAAGTGTGTTCTTAACTCAGATCAAAAAAGCAGTAAGTACATGGTCAACTTGGCTTTTTTAATTCAGTTTGGCAGCTCGAGTTCAACCACAGACTCTCCTATCAGCTCTAACTCAAGCTGCTACCATGAGTTAAAAGCTGAGTTGCCAGTGTCCTTGCTGCTATTTTAACCAGAGTTAGCTGATGTAGATTAGCTAACCAAAATTAAGAACAGTCCCCCATTCCACCTCCCTTTGTTTTTTTTGTTTTTTTTGCATACCTTTAGTCACAAGTTTACCTACTATTAGGATGAAAAAGAAGTTACTGCCATCCTTTCACATAATCAGCTCTTTTTGCTTTCCCCCAACTCCTCAAATGAAATTACATTAAACAGACTGGGACTCTTGCAAGCTGGTGGGATCAGTTGTTGAGATGGTGAAGGAAAGTTAAGTCAATTGGAGCTATAATTTTTTGCACTGGAAGTTCCTTATATTGTAAATACATCCCAGGAGGCAGCAGTGAAGCTAAATGAACTTCTCAGTTTCCTGTTTAGCAGGCAATATCTCTTTTAGGATTAGTTATATGCCAGAAAAGATCAATATTTGTGAGTCTTCAGTCCAGGTTCAGGAAAGGAATAAGTGGCATTTATATTCATTAAAATTCAAAAGTCGATAAATAACACAAACCAGGAATCATTGATCAAAAACCATCTCCTCAAAAATATTTACTTGTACTCTTATCTGCATATATGCTGATTTTTCCCATGTAGAATTATGTCCATTTTCACTAGACTTTCTTTTATTTTTAAATTTTATCCACAGGATTTCCCTAATGAGACAACATTAGGGATTGTGAGACTGCAATCTGGATTTACAGTCATCCTATGAAAATGTCTCTCATAGCATTAATTCATACTGATTTTGAAATGATGCACTGAGGTCCACAGAACAATACTGGACTACAGGGCAAAGAGGTACTATGAACTCTGACAGGTAAGAATCCACGCTGACTATGGTCTTCAGGGAGCCAAGAGAGAAAGTCAAGGAGGCTTAAAATAAATTAGAAAATAAGATGACTTTGGATTTGATTTTGGTGCCTTCGTTTACTTAGGTGGTTTCCATTGTTCTAGGTATTAAACCCTACTCATAGATTGATTCTCCTTTGCCCTCTTTTCTCCCCCACCGCCCCGCTCTCCCCAAAAAGCACAGGAAGCTTGTGTTGATGGGGGTGGAGAGTTAGACTCTTGCTGTATGGAATTCAGTTACAGGATCTGCACACTCTTGAAGTGGTCATGTGATGTGACCATGTCAGACAAGGAGCAGCTCGTGGGCAGATTTCTCTTGTACTGTCCTTTTGTATAGGGTAGGCAGGGGCTTATGTCAGTGATTAAGCCAGTCAACTAAGATTTTAATTTAAATAATAGCTATTTGTATGTATTAATTTTTAGGAGATGGATGATGGTGGGCTCTGCCAGAGGGCTCTGGAGAAGAATTGAAAGACTTGGCTAATGATGACATAAGGAAAGGAATGAAGAGGCGGTGCCAGGAATACTATCAGGAATATAGTGATTCAGTAATAGAACTGTCTTTATATTCTTGACCCAGCTGTTTCCATTTAGCTGAGGCTCATGTAACTCATACTGAGGTTAGGGGATATCTATCTTTAACAGAGATATTTGATGGGCAGTTTATAGTCAAGTGTTATTGGTGCAGGTAGGTCAAGGTAAGGTTGTCCATAAGTATAGTTTATCCTAACAGAGTTTTTAGGTTGGGCAATTGCACTTGAACCCAACTAACAGATGTAGTCGTACTGTCTGAAGGATCATCAGGTACAGGGGATCTAGCTGCCTATAGCTGAACAAACAAAATACATATCCTACCTTTTCCAAATTGGGAAGACAGATTTTAGACTGAGATGATTATTAGATGTTGAAAGTATAATATCAGGAGTACAATAAGTTACCATGTATGTGATCTAATGATAATAGCAGAAATATTGATAAAACAATGTCCTGTTATATAGTTTGGGTTATAATAATACCTTCTCTTGTCATTTAATTCATTAGAAGGTAGTTAATCTATATTGGATATTGTTATAGGTTAACATGTTTAACTTTGAGTGTATTGACTGGGATTTGAAATAACTATTATAATAAAATGGGGTGACAGTAAATCACAGCATATTAGAGGGAATGTTATAGCACTACTCGGATCTTTGTAGGTGGTGCTAATGGTCAATTGTGACTCCTAAATCACATCTATATAAAGAAACTGGAACGTGTATATAATGGATGGTGCTTTTAAAGTGTGTGTGAATGTGTTCTGAAAGAAAATAAGGACCAGCACAGGGGATATGAACAGATATGGAGAAAGCTGATGTGTCAGAGGAAAATCATGTTTTACTAGTCTATTATTTATTTCATTTATTATTTGAACATGTCAAAGTAGTGGATAAAACAGAACTAGTTGCATAATTTAGACTTAAAAGGTTTTGGACATGGTCACCTACAAGACAATAAAGAAACTAAGTAGTCATGAAGTAAGAAGAAAAGTATTGTCATAGATCAGAAATTGGCTAGGAGAGAGAAAATAAATAAGATGAAATGGTCAATTTTTATCATCGCAAAAAAGACTTCAAGAATATCCAGAGGTGTAATTGTTATTGCTAACAAAAATTCTTGAAGGAATATTAAACGTCATGCTGTAGGGCTGTGATGGACTACACCCCTGTATTCACACCCTCACACTATTTGTAATAATCTTTATACAAGGTATGCCTTGTGAGATCATTTGAAAGCTCACAACTTGCTAATCAGTAATATCATGGTAAAATGTGTATAGCAGCTTTATGCATAAAGTTAAAATTTTCCCCTATATGGTGATAAAAATACATACTTACCTAGCAACAAATTATTCAAACAGACCTGTTTTGAACAAAGGAGTGTATGCTTGTCTTAATTTGCATTTAAGCAGTAAACAGTCATCAATCAGAAAGGGGAAGGGACAAAAACAGAGAGGTCACACAGGTGAAAAAGCCCAGCAGACTGCCTGTCACATGGTTCTCAGCTGGAAAAGATGGGGGGGGGGGGGAAAGGTGAACACCCCAAGACTCTCTCTCTCTCTCGCTCGCTCTCTCTTTGCCCATCTCATTATTCGCACATGAGAAGAGAAAGGAAACAGCTGTTGGACTCTGGGGAAGGGATCCTGACTGAAGAGTTTGGTCACTAATTCTGCTGGAAGCATGTGGTAAGAAACTTTGCTTGAATTTAATATAGTTTGTTTGGAACTAGAAGGGGATTATCTTTATTTTTCTTGCATCTATTTCTGACTTTTATGCCTCATTACTTGTACTCACTTAAAATCTATCTCTTTGTAGTTAATAAACTTTTTTATCTAATCCAGTGTGTTTAAATTAGTGTCTGAGTAACTCTAGTTAAGATAACAAGCTACTGGATATTATTGCCTTAAAGGAAATATACTTAGTATATTTGGACCGTCCAGGAGAGGGCTGGGCAGTACAGTAGAACCTCAAAGATACAAACACCAGAGTTACGGACTGACCAGTCAACCAGACACCATGTAAAATCAGAAGTAACCGATCAGGCAGCAGCAGAGACGGAGGGGGAAAAAAGCAAATAATGTATTGTGCCTGTATTGCAACTTAAAATTGGGCACATCTGGGCTGCCTGTCCTCACCCCATCCTCTACGCGCCATGATTTGGGGCAGCCACTTACAGGTAGGAGGTGGTGAATGCTATTTTCCCCTCTCCCTCCCGCCCTCCACGCCCCCGGCTGGGAGGGGGACAAACTTGCAAGCTCAGAACCCTGGGAAAGAAATTTTCCGAGCTGCTACTGAAACCTGGCCTGGAGCGTAAGCTGCCAGAGCCCGAGTTCCTGCCTGCATGCTGCACTCTGGAGGAGCAGCTCAGATTTAAAGGGCCACAGCCTGCACCGCAGGGCCACTGACACTGCGGTGCCCCAGGTGCCTCACTCATAACCCTGGCAGCCAGGGGGCTAGAACCAGTTGCCTTTTCCCACCTCCACTTGCCAGGCAGCCACTGCAGAGCTGTGAGCCCCCACCCCAAGCAGTCCACCCTGAGGAGCATCCCATAATGGCTTGTTCAGAGTAATGAACATTTCAGAGTTACAACTTCCCTTCCCGAGGTGTTCGTAACTCTGAGGTTCTACTGTAGAAGATATACTTTTCTGGGCAAAATTCAAGACTGGGAGTGTGTTGGGGTCACCCTACAGTGTAACGCAGGCTGGTGAGAGCCAGGGTGTGACTGGCAGGCTGCAGTCACACAGACATCTGGGAGTGACCTGCCTGCTGGTGGCAGTCTGTGAGCCGTCCAAATTGGAGGCTACAGCAGCAAGGCACCCCAGATTGCAGTTCTGTATTCAATCCACTAGCCAATTCTGCTCTGTGTCTGTTGTATAGTTGTAGTTCTTAGAGTAGTATTAAAACAAGATCCAAAATGTTTGCAGCTGGTACCTCTGAAGATCAGCAAAGGGCGCCAAACCTTCTGAGGGATTAATAATAATATGGGAAGATCTGCTTGAGAATCAGAAAGCATCATGAGGTGGCTGTCAGCAGGGGAAGTTTTGGATGTATGACTTGCTTGTTTCAAGATGATCCAGTCTCTGGCATATTCTGAGTGGTTTTAGAGTTCATCTGATGATCTAAAATGTGTGTGGGTGTGATCTAATAAGCATACATCTGCTCATAGTTTACAAAGCATTCAGGCACACTAAAGGTCCTGGTCTAAGTCCAGGACCAGCAGCCTCAGATCCCCCAAAAGGCTTGATGCCTATGCACTCAACAGTGTCATCACTTGAGGAGCAATGGTCTCAAGTTGCAGTGGGGGAGGTCTAGGCTGGATATTAGGAAACACTATTTCACTAGGAGGGTGGTGAAGCACTGGAATGCGTTACCTAGGGAGGTGGTGAAATCTCCTTCCTTGGAGGTTTTTAAGGCCCGGCTTGACAAAGCCCTAGCTGGGATGATTTAGTTGGGAATTGGTCCTGCTTTGAGCAGGGGGTTGGACTAGATGACCTCCTGAGGTCCCTTCCAACCCTGATATTCTGATTCTATGATTCTATAAGGAAACCTCTGATGCTAAGGGGTATTCCAAACAGCCCTCTAGGAGCTTTGTCCTCTCTGTCCCACTCTCCTCTCCTAAATCTAACATTGGCAATTGTAAAAGATGTTGAGAGAGGTTACTTTATACAGTCACACTCCATGACAGCCCATCCATCTGCTTCCCAATGCCCCAAGGGAACTTCATGAGAAACTATTCTGCTTTCTCTCTCCTCCAAATGAGAGCCATTGAGGTAATCCCTTGGCAACAAAATGGGAAGGGATATAATTTGATTCACTTTCTAGTACTAGGAAGAGAGGCTATCTGTTGCATTCAATGATGAATTTTGGATGTTTGAACAAGTAGAGTAGGCAACTGTAGCGGTGACACTGGCATCCATAGTTCCTTTCCTGATAGATAGAATTGCATTAAATCGGAACCAGACGGATTTTCAATGACCAGTATTACAATATGGAACGTGTGCTTCAAACCAAACTTAAGTTCACAACAGCCATTCCTGGCAGTGCATTAAAGCAGCGTTTCTTAATCTTTTTGATACGAGGGACCAGCTTGCTGCCTTTCTATACTGTGCCCCAAGGAAATCTCTGGGGCTGGGGCTGGGGCTGGTCCATGGACTGGTCATTGAAGAAAAACTGAATTAAAGCCTCTTAACCTGAACACCGCTCTCTGGTGCATCTCACAGGGAAGGAAGCTCTGTAGTCAGTCCATATCTGGTACAAAAGTCTGTGGTGTACAAGGTGTCAATGGCATGGTGTCAGAAGGGAACAGAAACAGAAGGAAGAAGGGGACAGAAGGGGGAAAATTATGCAACAAATGTTTCAGGATCTCATCAACATGCCATTCTTCAATGCCCCAGAGAATTTTATCTTTGATAGACTTTCAGAATGGACAGACTGGAAACAATGTTTCACAAAATTTCAAATTGCTACAAAACTCCATAAGAAAACTTTGACATATCCAGATGTAGGGGTGTGTGTGTGTGTGTATTTAAATTTATACACACTTAAATTTATGCTATGAGAAAGTAGGCAGAGTATCTCTTTAAATCTTTTCTCTTTACTGAAGACCGTCATAAAGATCTCAGTGAAAGGGTTCTGGCTATGTTTGACACATACTTTATATCCCCGAGAAATGTGGTTTATAAAAGAGCATGTTTTCACCAAAGAATTCTAGAACCAGGATAAAATGATGAATCTTTTGTAAAAGCTCTGCATGCATTGGCTGAAAACTGTGATATTTGGCACTGCACAACATGAAAATATCAGAGACAGGCAGTCTTTCACAGCAGCTACAATTAAAGGCAGACCTAACACTACACACAGCTATTCAAGTAGTAAAGGAGTCTGAACTTGTGAAGCAGCAAAACAAACTTGCCAGACTTGAAAAAACAAGAAACTAGTTTATAAGCTGTAAACAGCTGCAGCATGAATGCTAAAAGTAATTATCATAAGACTCCTGAGCCTGAGAGGGAGAAAATTCCAGCCAAACGACAAAGCCTTTCAGAATAAATGTACAATATGTGGAAGATTTCATATCTCAAGATATGTGTCCAGCTAAAGGTGAAGTATGTAATAATGCATAAAATATGGTCATTTTGCAGCTATTTGCCATGCTGAGGCACCGAGAGAGCGAACTATGATTAGAGAGAATAAGAGCCATTGTTTCTGGGTTCCATCTTGTGACTACACAAGCCTGCCTGGAGATTTAAAATGAGTATTTCTGGAAAGACTGACTAAAATTGACTCAAGAGCAGATTTGACTGTCATTTCAGAAGAAATTTACAATCCCCTTCAACCCCTCCTGGAGCTGAAGTCACTTGACAAAGCCTTGATTTGCACTGGAGTTATTCTGAACTGCATGGACCAGTTCACCACAGAAAACTTACACACTGAATGCACAGCTTTTGTCTTTGTACATGATCAAAGACCAACAGCCTTCTCAATTGCAGTTTGGCAGCCATGATGGGCCTCGGTGAGAGAGGCTGAAGAACTCGATGGAATATTTGGTGATTTGGACTTTTGAAAAGAGATCCAATGCAAATAACATTGACAGACAATGCTGAACCAGACAGCCTACACACATCTTGCAGGATTCCTATCCCATTGCTTCATAAAGTAGAAATTGAATTAAAGAGAATGGAACAGATTAGCACTACGTAGAAAATCTCTAAGCCAACAGCATGGTGTAACCCAATGGTACCGGTTATAAAGAAAATGGAAAAATATAAATGTGTGGATCTTTAAATACTGAATGAAGCAGTTGTGAGAAAAATATATACTGCCAACACTGAATGATTTCCTCCCCCAAATGAAAGTAGCTACAGTATTCTCTAAGCTGGATGCCTCAAGTGGATTCTGGCAAATTTTGTTTAGACAGAGTTCTAAACTGACTACGTTTATCACTCACTTTGGGAAATTTTGCTTTTGAAGATTGCTGTTTGGGATTACCAGTTCACCTGAAATTTTCCAAAGAAAGATGGCAGAACAGTTCACAAACACAAATGGAGTTGCACTTTTCATAGGCAATATGAGTCTTCGATGGAAGAACACAACAAAACCCTCAATGAAGTTTTAAGCCACTAATTAGTCATTCTGAATGGAAGCTAAACAAGGACAAATGTGTTTTTTGGGGGGCAGGGCAGATAATAAACAAAGATTAAATCAGTCATAGCCATGAGAAAGAAAAAGCAATTCAAGAATTGAATGCATCAACAAATGTACCAGAACTGAGATGTGTTCTGGGTAAGGTGATTTACCTAGGTTTATACCTACAAGACCTTTCTACAATGAGCAAACCACCGGACGAACTATTAAAGGCCAACACATAGTGGATATGGAGCCAAATAAAGACTAGAAAGGAGAGCCTGGGAAGCATGTGGGCATGTGAAAACTTGTACATGTTTCTGTGGATTGGATTCTTTTATACTGATAACAGACCATAAATTGCTTGTAACTCTCATCAGTGGAAAAGACCTGAATCAAGCAGTACTGAAATGCCAGCATCTATTGATAAGATTAATGAGATTCAACCCAATTGCAAAGTAAATTTCTGGAAAAAATCTGGTAGTAGCAGACACTCTGACATGGAGCCCTGCAACCCACTCAAAGATGACATATAAAGGCATTTGTGAATGCCGTGGATGCATACAGACTAGTGTCAGAAAAGAGAGTACTCCAGCTATGTAATCTTGACAGACATGCAACTTCAAGAAGTTTTAAGTTATATTTGGGCTGGCTGGTCCAAGTATCTAAAGGACACTCCGGGAGCAATAAGAGACTACTTTGCAGTATGTGGACAATTAATTAAGCAAATCAAATGGACTCATAATTAAAGGCAATTGCACTGTAGTTCCAAATGAAATGAGCAGAAAAATCCTAAACCTCATACATGATGGACTAACTAATTGCTGTGAACGGGCCAACCAGTTAGCATGGTGGCCAGGCATCAGCAAGGACATAAAGAATAAAGTACCTGCATGTGAACATGGCCCCTCTTGAGGAACCTGATGTGTTGACTTGAGCAAGTCAGTCATCTGTATAATCTCAGTAATTAAAGTTATTAACAATTGTACCTTTCTTGAAAGGTAACCTATGCACAAGATTTCAGTTATAGTTAGCTGAAATCTTGTGCATAGGCTATATTTCAAGAAAGTTAATATAACTTCTGTTTTCTCCACACTTCACATCATGTCCCACCAGCAAGTTCAAGCTGTTTAGCTCCTGTTCTAGCTTGTTAACAAAGATGCTAAATAAAGCATCCCTTACACCCCACCATTGGAGAATCTCTCCTATGTCCCACTTTATTACTTTTCGGCTTATGACTACCTTCTATTAACGGTACTTCACTTTTCAGTCTCTTTGGCTTGCAAGTGAACCTTTTCAATCTGAATGAACTTTCTAGTACGACTCTTGTCGGATCCAGTTACATTACATCCCATGCATTCCTTTTATCTATGAATTTGGGGGAGAGGGTTGGGTTGTTGGTTTTTGTTTTTTTTGGGGGGGGGGGGGGTGTTGAATAGCATTACAATCAAGCTTGTCTAGTATGTTTTCCACATATAGACCAGTACTGTTTTTTTTTATCTTAGACTTGGTTCTATTATACTTTAGGTCTCCACAGATTTCTTTTCTTAACATCAATTTCATTGTTTTACAAAGTATCAGAGAAACAAAAAGGAGTCTGGTGGCACCTTAAAGACTAATAGATATCTGTTAATCTTTAAGGTGCCACCAGACTCCTCATTGTTATTGTTTTACAAGGGATTGAATTTAGATGATTAAGTAGTAATTGCTAAGATTTCTCTTTCTTATTTCTTTTAAAGACTAGTACCAGATTTGGCCTAGGATCATTAATATATCTGGGAAACTAGAAAGCCAGTAGTGATTTTAAAAGATCTAAGCTCCTAAAGGGTGTTTTTAAAGTAGCCTTAAAAAAAAAAAAAAAAAAAAAAGAGAGAGAGAAAGAAAAGGAGTATGAACAGTTAGGAAGTAGTAAAGAATGTGCCAGTATTATCCTTACTTTTATTCTATTAGCAGTATCTTTAGATAAATTAAATAGACTCTGCAGATCAATGTTAAAGAACTAGTTGTGAAGGGATTTTTACAACACATTTGTTCCTCACAAAATCTTAAACGACAAACTAATTCAAATTGGCTTGAATTAAAACCATTGTACTGTGGATTAGAACTCACTAGAAGTCTAGAAATAAAGGCTATGGCTGCCCTGTAGAGTTCATGCTGGCACAACTATGGCGATATAGCTATGTTGGCTTCGAGTGTAGATGTGGTACACACTAACAGGAGGAGTTCTGCCAGTGTAGGAACATTCCTCTTGACATTAACTATGCTGCCAGAAGCCCTCTTCTGTGTTTTTTTTTCACATCCCTGCCTGACATAGCTATGCTGACAAAAACCCCAGTGTTTGACACATCTATGCTGACAGAAGATTACTTCCGTCACTACAGCTAATATCATTCCAGGATGTGGTGTTCCTATGCTGGCAGAAACACTCCTTCTTCTGTGATAAAGAAGAGGGACTACACAGCACATTGGAAATCTGCAGAAGATGATCAACTGGGCAAAGATGCAAATAATAATGGGAATGGAGAAATAAAACAGAGGGATAGAATAGAAATATTGGCAGAAAACTACAATGGGATACAAGCTGGAAAAAATAAGCTAGGGGAAAATAACATGAAAATATTCAGTGGAAAACTGAAATATGAAAAGCACCTGAAAGAGATCTAGGGTGAAAGTGGTCTCTGGCTACTATGTGATTGCATATGGGCTGAGAACTGCATACCACCAGAGTTTTCTTCCAGGAAAGAAGAAGAAGAAAGAAGAAGGTCTGTATTGAAAGTTATATAAAGGACAAAGCGTTCAGGCCAGTGGTGGAAGATTAATTGAGATTTAGGCTGTTTTTTAAAAAGCTATTGCATTCCATATTGCTCTGGGGTTTGTTTTTTGTTTTTAAATAAAATACTATCCTTTGGAGCTGGGGGTACTTGGCCTATCTGAAAATCAGGCCAGAAATTCTTAAACTTAACTCCTATTTCAATGTGACACTATTATCTGAGAAACTTTTATTGGTTCAGAAACAGTCCTTCCCAAAAAGAGACACATGCTTTTTTTATATTTTGGGCACAGAGTCGAACTAAAGGAAGCATAAAAATAGCATTCTGCTTTGAAAAATAAGCCCCACGGCTATGAAGCAAACTAAAAAAGACAGGAAATTCAAAGTGGACGCCTGAACTCATGTAGTTTTGAGAATAAAAAGATCCAAAATCCTGAGTCAAGGACAGAATGTAACCTTCACTTTTAATTTTCTTGGGGGTTTTAATCATTTTAATTTTTGTTTTAAATGTAGCCTCTCTATTCATATCCATGTGTATAATGCAACATTAAAATAGTGGAACTCAAAAGTTAAAATAATACCGGAGCAGGAGTATCCACATACAATGAGGGAAAAACACATTTTAAAATCCAACAGTCCTTAATGCAGCCAAAGTCCTCACGCACATGTTTGCTTCCTACTAGATCGTGCTATAAGCAGTACCCAGCCAAAAACACATTTTCTTTTACTTCATGTTCTCTTAGCTTTTCTCTAACCTCACCCACTTGCAACTCTCCATAATACTATGTATTATTTACCTATGATTCTCAAATAGTACTGTCCAGATACAAACCTCTCTCCCTTTTCCTTTAATTTCTCAATTATATTTTGGCACTACAGAAAAAGGTTTGGTGGTGGGAGAGTTTGGCTTTCTGACAGCACGTATGCCCAGATGATGAGTAAACACCTCCTGGAACAGAAGATGAGACCTTTAAGATGATGAATATAACTGGCTATTATCACAGAATAGTTGAGCCCAGATTTCACCGGCCATGTGTAAAAGAGCAGATACACACTCCAAGCGTACCGGACAGACTGCTTTAAAGTCGGGAGAGATGTACTCCTAGGAAATAAATCTGCAGAAAAGAGGGCCCTTGTAATATGTTGTTTACTGCCTGAAAGACACTGGGATACCAGGAAGTGAGGAGCTACTGAAACAGACTGCATCAGAGGAAAAGGGGGCTGCATGTAGGGTTGCTGATAAAGGGTATCAGATCCTAGAATTTGCTCTTAGTAAGATGTAAGTTGTTAGTTTTCTCTTCTGAAACTGAGAAAGCCTTATCTAGTGTATCTTTTGGCCATGTATAAATCTAGATATTGTTGAGACAGCCATTTATAGTGTATTAAATCCTTTTTCTATCTACTTTTTTATAACTCTTTATAAAACCAGTTTCTTTTGAGTGTGATTTTCATGCAGTTCCATCCTGGAGAAGGACCTACCAGGAAGGAGTTCTCAAACCAGGCCACTCCACACTTCCCTTGGCCAAAGGACAAAGAAAAGCAAATTTAATTCTACTAAAATGTATTGCAAAAGCATGTAACTCACAAAGGAGGAGACACTGAGAGCCAAGCAGGAGGCAGAGCTGGAGGAAGGATGCATTTGATGACAAATGCTGACTCTCAAGCAAATATGCAAAGGATTTTTTAAAACGTATACATTGTACCCAAAGGAGCCATTCTATTGCTTTGATACAATATGAATAAATATTTTAAAGAGCAATTTTTGTACCCAATAGAATAAAATAGAACTTGTGCAGACACTGCAGTTTAAAAAGTAAATTTATAGATTTGCTAATAGGTATGAATGTGAATAATGAGCATTAACATTCTTTATAAAATAGAGCTTACGCACCAGCCATCTTTACGAAGTTTAATGTCTGTATTGTTGCATTTCTTTTCAAAGAATTGCCCAAAGTGAACTGGTGCCTGCTCTTGCTGTACTTGCTATCTTGAAGTCAGTGGGAGCGCTGCATGAGTGAGAACTGGGCACTTGTAGGTTATAAACTCAAGTATACTTGCGCAGAAGCACGCTATGCTAGAGATGGGGAGACGGTACACTGCCCCGGTATTAATATCTGGAGGCATTAGAGTTTTGTAAGCCATTAAGCTTCTAACCTAGAGGCACTAGGAGGACTGGATTCTTTGCCCCCCACAAGCCACAGAACAAAACTTCATGCCGTTGCTGCTGACAGAATCTGGGGAGCCTAAAATGCAAGTGGTTTTTGGAAAATGAAGTTGTGGATGTTTAAATCTGCAGTAACCTGCATGGGTTTCCCTCCATGCAATGACATTCCAACTGAGGGGGATTCTAGGAAGCCCCTGATAATACGGCTCCAGTAAGCAATTAGCTTGGGGTAGTAGGCAGCTTCACCTTGTCTCTGGCAGCTCCCCACTAAGATCTTTGGGTTTGGGTGTGGAGCCTCGTGTCTTCCACGTATGGGGAAGCAAACACCACTTCTATTTCCAACAGAAGAATTCCAAGGATAGTCTGCAGGTTGAGCCTGGTGGCATTTCTATTCCCCTATGTAGGAATAACCTGCACAAGGGAGAATGAAGCTATAGGATTTGGTATAGAATGTACGCTTTTGAAATAACTGAATAATCCCGAAAGATGTACAAAATGAAATAAAAGTACCAAAAAGACATTTAGTTTTGCGCATATTAAAGCAGCACTTTGTTCAAGGCAAACTACAGTTCTTTTGTTTCTAGAACTGATTTTTTTTAGCCCCTAATAGGACAGTTTCCATGGTAACTCAAAATGAACAGATTGTGCATTGGCTTCAGTAGATTTCTGTTAAGCATGTTTCATCTGCCTAAAGTTAGGACAGATTTTTAGAACCTCTGCTGTGGTTTGAATGTTCATTTTTTTCTTATTGACGTTCGTGTCCTCCAGTTTATAATCTCTCTCCTTCCAAAGGCAGAATCTGGATCTATAATCTGAAGTGATGCCACTGCATAACAATGAGGGAGAAAAACCCATAACAAAAACATTGGAGTTGATAAGCCTGAAGGACTGTGACCTTCTGGATGCTCATGGTCATATTTTAAAGTCAGATTCCTTATGATTAATGCTGTAGAGCATATGTGAATGCAACTGCCACTTTAGTAAGTACTTTATGTCCTGGAGTACCATTAAAAAATCATAGTGTATTCTCCTGCAGTCTGACCCAGCCTCTTAAATAATTTAATCACTGTATATCTTGAAGGACTGATGTAGAAGTCCCAGTGGAAACTAAAAGTTCTTGTATAGCTGATAGAGGTGGGAACCATGTTCTTTGTCATGTTGTAATTTCAACCCTTGAAGTATCATCTCTGTAGTGTTGGATTATTCCCAGGGGTTTTGCCTTCCAGAAGTGGGGAACTGAGAGACAAAATAATGTGACAAATGAGATAATATGGGTAGAAGCAGAGAGAAGATCTTTGATATCCATACAGCTTTAGCTAAAAGGGAATTTGAATTCACTGCTGTCTATCCATCCTTTGAAAATTGTTCTGCTACAGTATTGACTAGGATTTTTTCCAGGGCATTTTGATTCTCTCTTGGACATTTATCAGTTGAGATTTAGTTATGATAAAGGATCAGGATGGATATGTTGCTCTACTCTTGGTAGCAACGGAGTCTGTTTTTCATTGGTTGGGTTGATACCTTTCCATTTATATTTGCGTATCCTAAAACCTAATTTTTTACATACTCTGGGCTGGAAGTGATAGTGTAGCCATGCATCTTGAAGAGTTGTTGCCATACTTTCTAATCAATAATTTGCTTTTTGGGTTAGTAGAGTAATTCTGTTTTTGAGAGTGTTTCTTTCCCTCTATTTCCTCTTTCTTTTGTTGCTTTTTGAGTAATCCTGGGACATTTTCTAATTATAAAACATTTTTCCTTTGCAGCACAGATCAGGTTATGCAATTTGCTTAATACAGGAGATTGCCTGAACTCCTGAACAGAAAACCTTTTTGATATATTTCTGACACTTTTTCTTTTATCTTCAACAGACTTGGCCATCTCCATCCATTTTGTAAGTGCTATTTGCATTCATAATCAGGTTCAAATCAGGTAGTTTGCTGTGGGGAAAACAACCTGCATCCGATCTGGCAATTTATTTTGTGGCAAAAAATGTGCGTGCAAATTGCGCCCAGAGTCAGGCACTCAGCATTTTTACAAATTTTCCCCGAAGTATTTTTGTCCATCTGAATTTTATCCCCTTGACTAAGGCATGTTCTCCTAGGTTACCAGGAGTGTAGGTTTTTTTTTTTTTAAACTAATTCTTGCTTTGTTAGCATATATTCAGATTGTAAGCTTCCACCTATTTTCTAGACACAATTCTTCTTTATCTAATGAGGGCATATTCTTACTCTACAGGCTGGTTGAAGCAGTCCATAAAAGCTTTGCCTTTCACAAGAAAATAATTTGCTACTTCATTCTGAAGCTCTTTGACGTGATTCACTGGTTCCAATTAATCTATATTCTTGTTTGGCCTGAATGTGCTCAAATTAGACCACATGGTAGACTTCGAAATAACTACTGAATTTTGAAAGATAAAACATGTCTGAGTCCTAGCATCAAATGGCACAATAGCAACTAGTTCTCTGGCAAGGCCAAGAAACTCAATAGTAAGCATAATGGAATACAGTGAACAGTAAGACAATATAGCCATGCCAGAAAGCAATTCTGTAATCAAAGACTGCACGCGAGAGAGGCACACACCTGCATTGTCTGTACTGCAAATATTTCTTTATTAAATAAAACAGATAATAGAAATAACAATATTTCTAAAAATGAGTATTAGAAATTGGGAGAATACGATAAAAATATGACAGGTTTCAGAGTAGCAGCCGTGTTAGTCTGTATCCGCAAAAAGAACAGGAGTACTTGTGGCACCTTAGAGACTAACACATTTATTAGAGCATAAGCTTTCGTGGACTACAGCCCACTTCTTCGGATGCATATATTTCCATTGCCATAAGCAATCCTGTTACCTCCCAGGATGAGAAACCAAGGATGGGGTCCTGGTATGAGTAGAAATAGCAGGAGCTTTTCTCCAGCTCTCTATTTTTCAGTTAGGTCATTGGGTGCTGTCATTTTCTTTAATGAAGGAGACCTAATTGCTTGGCTGCCTAAATAGCAGCTCCTCCCTGCCTTTAATTGCAGGGAACTTGCAGGAGGCAGGGACATCCAGCCCTAGTTCTTCCATTTGCTAGGAATGCTCCCATCTGCCCACCCATATGGTGTGTTTTTTGTTTTGTTTTTAAAGGGCGATAGACCAGGTATGATAGTGGACTAACTGCAGCGAAGTAAACGCAGTTTCACTAGATCTGATTGCCTTAAGTAATGCGACCTTGCACAGCATTAGGATTTGTTATCAACGGAGAGTATCCAAATTAGATGAATTAGTTCACTGCCTGGATATTAAAAGATGTGAATGGAAGTTAAAGGTTGGTGCTTAGATGAGGAGCAGTGGATAGGCTGGAGCTTTGTTTGATCCAAAGGTTTTGAAGTAGAAATTGTGGCGAATGTGCAGCTGAAGAAAGATATCTCGGTGAGAAACCTGAGAATCACAAATCTCATTCGGGAATTATGGTTACAAATTAGATGGAGAATGAAGATAAGGGTGAATTTGAGATGTTTGAGCATTTTAAGTTGAGGATAAGCAGTTTTGTATTGCTTTAAAAGGTTGTAGATATGGTTTCTCTCACATGAAGGTAAAATTATTAGCTTGGGAATATTCTTGTTGAGTTTAAATACTCATTAACTCTAAGGTGAGCTTGCAGTTTTAAATGCTGCCGTAAAATGTTACTGAATGAGAATAACTATGAAGAAATCACTTCTTCCACATTGTTGTATTATGATCTTTTGCTGAGTGAGTTCTGACTTAATCTAATGAATACATTTGAAAATTTCAGGAGCAATACTTTGGATGTGGAGGATCTGAAGTGCTTCTCTAGCTTAATAATAAATGTCTTTTTATTTCTAGTTCATCATGTATAGTATTACAAGGGCATTATACTCCTCTGGCAGGCCCATTGTTACAGTCCTAATACACGTCAACATGGGGTATTTTATATTTAAACAGGATACATTAACTCCGATGTATGTGCCCATCAGGACGCCAGCCTAGAAAGACTTTTGGCAAAGGAAAGAAATTCAGCTGCTGCAGTTCAGACTTCATGATTTGGCATAGGATGCAGTGCATGACTTCTGTAATTGGATCTACCTTCTGATAGGCTTAGAAATCATGGCCCAGAAAAAGAGGAATAGTCAGACCTGAATGGTCCTAAAAATTGTCTGCATGAGATTTTTTTAGGGACAGTGAATCAATAAAAGATATGGGTAAAGCAACCAAGTGGAATTTGGTTCATTCTTTCACAAGACATTATGAGCTGGATGCACTGTGTGGTCTTTTTTCAGAACTGTTCTCTAAACAGTGTTTCTAAAATACCTGTCTACATCATCTCTGACGCAGAACCAGTTTGTTAGACCTATTAGTTCCAGATATGAGTAGGAATGGAAATGTAAGTCTTATCTGAAAATTTGCTTTTGCAAATTTCTTCAATTTACATGGCCTCCCTTGTGTTGCCTTACAATGTTTCGGGATCTTACCGAGGTGCAAATATTCAGGCTCCTAATGCATTCATGAATAGCAAGCGGGGGAACAGTCAGCTTGTTTATTGATTAGTTATAAGCAATTTGTTCTAATTTACGTTATAAAGGTGTAAAATATACAGAATCAGTTTAAAACTACAAAAAAGAGAGCCCAATCTTGATCTGCAGTTAATGCTGCTTTGCACAGTGGAGCAAAGCAGTGCTGAAGTCAGCAGAGCTGTCCACTGGAAGATCTCCTCCATGTGGGAGAATCCTTGGGTGGCGTAGTCTTAGACTCCACCCTCCCGGCAATCAGTACCAGGGTGTGTGTGGGTGAGATCATTCTTGGCTGCCAGAAGGGTCCCCAGTGAGCCATTAGCAAGTGGCATAACATAATGACATCCTTACGCTGCCCTAATTTACTTCAGGGACCATTCTGACACAGAGCACGCCCAAAATTTAGTGTGTGCAAAGGGCATATTTGTGCCTCCATTTCAGCTGAGCCAAATGCTACTCAGTCCCTGCTGAGGATCTGCCCCAATGAAAGCAGCACATGCCTTATAGCAGTAACTCACAAATGCATTTATCTCTAATTGCTCAGTGTCTACCAAGATGTTCTGCTAAATCTCAACCATTATTTTAGCAGCTCAGCTGCATAAGGTTGCTTGGAAACCAACCCACTTACCCCTCTCATTCCTCCTGATAGCTGTTCTATGCAATAATATCCTCACATGACACACTTGTATCTAGACATGCATCCCTACCTCACTTGAGAGCCGCATTGTAGAGGCTGTTGGTGCTTGAGACAATTACTAAATAATGTGTCACGCAGTAAGTCACTGGGGTATTAAGTCACTGTCCTAGTCAAAATGTGTTCCAGCACTGAATACAAGCAGTTCCACATAGTCTAGTAATCTACTTCATTTTACATTACCTTATATTGAGGATCATTTCTAATTTAGTCTTTCAGATGTGTACGTACGTAATGATTGTAACCCATATCCTAATCTCTCTCTTCCTTTCTTTCATATATTCCCTCACTTGTGTCATGCCTAAATTTAGATTGTAAGTGCTTCTGGATTGAACTGGGTTTCTCCTATCCATTTCTGTAAAATGCCCATCACAGATTTAGAGACACAACAATCAATAATAATAGAAATCTGTCTTGTGGGTTTTATTTTTTTTACTTGACCTGTTTTCCTGACCTTTGAATCAATGGCCATATTAGTAATTCCCACTACCGGATGAAGGCAGCCATTATCAATGAGCTGCTTTAAAACTGAACCAGATGTTTCTGGTGCTTTTGGCTAGGAGGTTTTCAAATCCGCTTTTTTCCTCTCCTTCTTTCCCTAGTTGACAACAATCTTGCTTCATTGCCAACCTGACAATTTGCTGCTCTGGGCAGGAATGACAGTCAACCCCAAGCAATGGGAGGAAGACTTGCAATTAATGAATTGTATATGGTGCCATATCAGCCTTCTTAACAAAACATACAGCTAAAAAACAAATAAGTTTAACCCTCCGCCTCCAAACCTAACCATACATGCAATGACAATACTATGAAATTAGCAATTTCACATACTGTTTCCTGTTAATCTTGTTTTGTAACCATGAGCTGCACTTTTAAGGACCAGTTAAAATAATTTGGTTTTATGTACACAGATTGTGGACTAAGGTGTGCTTTTCTCCAGGGACTCCTGCTTTGCCAAGGGAACCCACATATCCGTCGTTTAAAAATTAGAAATGCATGATTATTCTTTTATGGTTTTGTGTAGCACTGCAATGGTACACTCTGCATTACAAAGCTAACAGACTCTCTCTCTGCCCTAAAGAGTTAGACCTAACCAAGACAAGGCAAAACTAAAGGAAACTTAAGGAGCTCATTGGTAAAGAGGCCAACTTAGGAACGACTGGTGGAAGTGTGTGCTTTAAGGAAGGTTTGGAAGGGAGAGCAAGGCTGCTTGATGGACAGAAGTGAGACCGAGTCAAAAAGCTGGGAATGGGAAGACTGTAAAGAACAGTTAAGAGAAAGGACTGGGAGTAAAACTGGAGGAGGAGTAAGTGAGGGTAGAATATATTAGACTTTGAAGGTGTTTGCATCAGATTTGGCAAAAGAAAACCGAAGAACAAATATGCAAATGAGGAAATGAAAATGTGAAAGGCAGAATTATAAAAATCTAATTTTAAAATATGCTAGTGCAATAGAGAGATGGCCCTCAGCAGAGATTTTCTGACCGTATTCAATCTTTCAATGATGATATACTTAAAAGGACAATATTCAGGCCCTTTTCCATTTCTCTAACAGATGTGTGGCATACCGTAACTCTAGTCTGGACCTGTATTGTGACAGCCTGTGGCTCTATGCATAGTCCCTTCCAGACTGGTTTTGCCATGGCAGGAGTAACCTGTGAGAGAGGAGGGGAAACTAGGGCAGGGCACATACATACTATAAACAGGCTGAGCCCATCCTTTGACTCTAGGTCCTGCCTTTTCATACCTCCATGGGTTAAGGAGTAGGGTGACACACCGTCTGACCACCTCTTTTCCCATGGACTTGGAAAAGGCTGTCTGAATTGGACCCCGCAACAGCGATGAGATTGTAGTTGATAGGAGGGTTGCTCTTAACACAAACACTTTTTTAAAACTCCATTTCAAATGGAGAATATGTTTGCTTGGGTTTTGGTTACATTCCTCACCTTTTTCTTTTTAACCCATCTCCTCTAAAATATGTTTAACCATTGCTCCTACTCTAAATGGGATACACCTAGAGAGGCAGGGAAATCGAGCTTGACAGAACCACATGTGCCACCATTCTGAATTGCATGGAGAAAACTGCAAAATGTAAGGGATGGAGAATAGGGCTTTGAAACCAAAGTAATCTTCATTGCTTTCCCATAAGCAGATAGCTACTTCACTATGACATATTTGCTTACATGGCACAACGAAAGCCCTTAAGTGTAACTATTCATTTCATTCCTCTTTCTCAGGCAAAACAAAGCATATACATAAACTAGAAAGCAATGAGTGAAGAGACTAAAGTATGCGGGGGGCGTGTATGTGTGCAGGTGTGTGTGAGAAGAGATACTTAAATAAGCAATTACCTGGTCTTCAAAATCAAATTCGGTATCAGCGATATCTCCAGAATCCATAATCAGACTCAGATCAAGTACATTTGGCCCTAAAATATGAAAGGAAATGAAACTTCAGAAATGGACTGGCAGTTTTCACTTTACATGATGGGACATAGTTATATTTCCAATCTCAATCTGCTTCTTTCATTGTCCATATGTTTTTTTTTTTTTTAAACAAAAGTTATCCAAGGAGTCACTTGTATGTGAAAGAATACCAATCTGTGTGATTGTTCTTTAGAGATGTCTTTTAAAAGCTACAACAATCCTAATAATGAGTGGCTAATGTGATTAGTATACTGTGTGAATTACAGTGCCTTTCATGTATTCTGCAAAGTGTTGTACACTGTGCAATGCACTACAAAAATGTTACTGGAATTTTAATTAACTATAAAGTTGGTGAAGAGTAAACATAATTTTATACACAAAGGGATCAATTAATGGTCCTCAATAGACTGAGAACGACATAATCTACTTTGTGTATACTAGTAAATCAGAATGGTTGCATTTTACATTTGCTTTGCTCTGATGTAAATGACTGCAGGGCATTGGAAAAATAGGACTCAATACCTCCAGAGGTACTGGAGGTGTCCAGGGCTAAACTGGTGTGGTAGGAACATCTATCAATCTCTTAGTCCAGATGTACCAACATATAGGATAGAGGCAGGCCCCTAGCACCTGCATCCCAGAAACATCTATTCTGGGACCACCAATTCTGCCAGCAACAACTCACCAATGCTGGCAGATGGATTATGGCAGTCCCCTGTGTTCTGGGGAAAGGAAGGGTTCCCTGTTCCCTCTACTGGAGTAATAATTTAGCCCCTTTCATAGCTCATCACAGCCCACCACTATTTGGGACTTATGAAAGTTTCAATGGGCACATTGTTACAAGATTATTTGAGTTCGTGATATAAACTCAGTATATCTTCTAGTTTTTTGCCATCACTTCAGTAGACTAATTAAAAACAAAATGTACTACTCTTATTTAACTTTCAACTTGTCATCACTCCACTTATTTACAGAATTTTAAACCCTAACGTTATAACAATTTCAAATAATGAGAAAATCTAGGACCCAAATTTTGAGTCCGTTCTAGACTGCAGCTCCAAATTAGCTGCCAAGAAGCCCGCTGAGGGCCCACGCACCATTTACCAATTTGGGAGCAGTGAAGAACACTAGAACAGCTAATAAATATAATTTTTGTTGTGACCCGCTGTCATCAGTCAGGGTTATGGATGGGGAAGCAGGAATGATGTTCTGTTGGGTTGCATGTGTGATCATGCAGCAAAATATCTTCGGGAGGAACAGGCACTATTGACCACATAGGGCATGGCTACACTTGCAGATGTAGAGCGCTCTGAGTTAAACCTGCCTTCGTAGATCGCAGTAGGAAAGCGCTGCAGTCTGTCCACACTGACAGCTTCAAGTGCACTGGCATGGCCACATTTGCGGCACTTGCAGCGGCATTGGGAGCGGTGCATTATGGGCAGCTATCCCAGCATGCAAGTGTTAGGGATCATTAAAAAGGGGATAGAGAATAAGACTGAGAATATATTATTGCCCTTATATAAATTGATGGTACGCCCACATCTCGAATACTGCGTACAGATGTGGTCTCCTTATCTAAAAAAAGATATACTGGCACTAGAAAAGGTTCAGAAAAGGGCAACCAAAATGATTAGGGGTTTGGAACGGGTCCCATATGAGGAAAGATTAAAGAGGCTAGGACTCTTCAGCTTGGAAAAGAGGAGACTAAGGGGGGATATGATAGAGGTATATACAATCATGAGTGACGTGGAGAAAGTGGATAAGGAAAAGTTATTTACTTATTCCCATAATACAAGAACTAGGGGTCATCAAATGAAATTAATAGGCAGCAGGTTTAAAACAAATACAAGGAAGTTCTTCTTCACGCAGCACACAGTCAACTTGTGGAACTCCTTACCTGAGGAGGTTGTGAAGGCTAGGACTATAACAGCATTTAAAAGAGAACTGGATAAATTCATGGTGGTTAAGTCCATTAATGGCTATTAGCCAGGATGGGTAAGGAATGGTGTCCCTAGCCTCTGTTTGTCAGAGGATGGAGATGGATGGCAGGAGAGAGATCACTTGATCATTGCCTGTTGGTCCACTCCCTCTGGGGTACCTGGCATTGGCCACTGTCGCTAGATAGGATACTTGGGTAAATGGACCTTTGGTCTGACCCGGTACGGCCGTTCTTATGTTCTTATGTTGTGTTCTTATGACTGCAACGTGCTTTTCAAATGGGGGTGGGGTGGAGTGTGACAGGGAGTGTGTTGTGTGTATGTGGGGAGAGAGAGTGGGTTTTTGGGGTGCTGAGAGTGTGTCAGCATGCTGTCTTGTAAGTTCAGACCCCGCCCCGCCTTTCACTCACTCAAAGCAAACAGTAAATGTTTGCTTTTTTTTGGAGCTGATGAGCAGCCAGCTTCTCCGAAACGGAGCTTTGAAAGGGCATTTCCGCATTCCTGCAGCTGATTTCACAATAACAAAAGTGGTCACTTGACTTAAGGGGATTATGGGACGTTTCCGGAGGCTGATCACAACGCAGTAACGCAACACCTCGTTCACACTGGTGCCGTGGCCGAGGTGGAGTACCAGCAGCGCTGTAGCTGCAGAGTCAGAGCGCTCTATGTGCCTTGCCAGTGTGGACGGGTAGTGAGCTAGGGTGCCTGGGGCTGCTTTATTGTGCTGTAACTTGCAAGTGTAGCCAAGGCCATAGTCTTAATGCTGCCACAGATCTTTTGATTAAATGTTTTTTTTCACTGTTAAAGCTAATCCTTATTTTACTGTGTATATGGAGAGCTGTCTGTATCATGCACTATCCCCAAAGGCTTTACTGTTTTGTAGTTCCCAATTCATTTAAGCATCAGCTATTTTTGTTTATTTTTAACATTTACATAGCAATAATCTGTGTAGGTGGTGAGATGAACAATAAGAGAGAGAACATGAGGAGCAGAACTGGATAGCATGATGAGTAAAACCATAAAGCTTTGTAAAAGGAGATGACTCCAATGCTGTTTAATGTGCAATCTATATTATAATTGGCCAAATTCATCCTTGATGCAGCTTATTGACTTTATGGGATTTACACCAGGGATGGATTGGCCCACCATCTGTTTGTGTGGGTTTTTAAAAAAAATATTCTTGTATACGTTAACAATTTGTTATATTAATATAATGGAAAGGGATTACACTTTTCCCATCTTTATAACCGGAGATGCACCTGTGCTGCATTCTGTACATTGGTATAGGTGTTTTGTGAGGTGTTCTAATGAAAATACCTGTTTTTATAGATAGGTGCAAGAGGACAGAATTAAGATTACTTTGAGAAGCTTAATTAAGTTTCTTGTATTTTATGCAACTGAAGTCTCAATCTTAATATTGCATCAAGGTAGACAACTAAGCCTGAAACTTGATTGAGAATGACCTACCTTGAACTGCCAAATATTTTTAAAGGCACTTTTTTACAATATTTGATTAACTATCGCTAATATTCCTTATCTACTGGGAGCAGTATGTCTCCTCCCTAACTAGGAACATTAACATTAAATATTGAATTTAGAAGCTACGTCCTTTTTAGGGAAATAGACTACCACAAACTTTTAATGTAAAGATTGGGCTGAAAGTTAATGGTCACACACAATATATTTTAAACTAGAAAAGCCATAATAGTTCTGTATTTTTAACATGGAAAATTGTCTAAGGCAGTTTTTCCTTGAACTGTGAGGCTTGTTTTCTCTGCAGAAGTCCCAACTCTTCTGCAAGGTTCAAGAAAGGGTACGATAATGGAGATATTTTTTTTCTTTCTTGTTTTCACTGAGAACTTAGCGAAAGGAAAACCATCTGTCACTCTCTGAATATTCTACAGAGAGCTATGCTTTTGGTGAGTGAAATAAAAAAACCTAAAAGAGATGCCCTGCAGTACACTGTAGTAAGAGGCTATTGCAAGAATAAGGAAAAGCAGTAGGGACATAGTGGAGCTTTTGGACACCATTGCTGCAGTATTGATAGGAGTGGAGAATGGGGTAGGTAGTTTGCCAGTCTAACTGTACTGTTAGGGGGAGCACACCTAACTTGTTGGACCCACACTAAAGCCTGCTACTACAGGGATGGTAGGGGAAGACAGCAGGCTTGCTGGACATCCACTAAGGAAAATGGGAGTCGGAGAGGGCTAGTTGATCAACCTGTATAAATAATGGAAGTGATGAAGATGGGGATGGGAACTGCCACTGACACACTAGAAGACCTTGAAAGATGTGGGGGAAGTCAGAGGGATGGTGGATGTTCTAAGTCTCAACCCAAGTTTGCTTAAAACTTTCTGTACCAAGTTTCAGGAGGCTTATGCTAAACTGGTGTTGCTGTCATCAGTATTAATGGGGAAACAAAGAATTCTGAACTCAGGACCAGGCAAATAAGTGGATGAAGAAAGAGTTGTCAAATGTTTTCTTTAAAATATCAGTGCATGTTCATGGCTAGTCTAGTCTATAGCAGTGGTCTGGTAATACCCTGCAATCATAAACAAAGGTTTAAATAATATTGGGTTTTTTTTTTGTTTTTTTTTTGCATCTTTCTTCTTAATGTTAAGCTTGTACACAGATATAGGCTGCAAAGCACTTTAGCACATGGTTAACACCAAGGGGTACATCCTTAGCTGGTGTGGATCATTTTGCGTTCCATTGTCCCATTCCATTACAGCATTTAAATGCTTGCTTAACATTAAGCACATGACAATTTACATCAGAGCTACCCATAGATATCTCAGTTATCCTATTGACTTCAATGGGCTACTCATGTGCTTAAAGTTACACAAATGCTTAAATGTTATGCTGGAATGGAGTCACAGAATGCAAAAACCAAGACCTGATCTGAAAAGGTGCATTTATAACCTGAAATACCTCTTTCAGTTTTGACATGTATGTGTATATGGGGCTGGGGAAAAATCAGTTAATTTTCATGTATACTGTTTTCCAAAGGGGACAAATGGAAAGGATTTTATTACAGTTGAGTACATTTTTTAAAAATTTCAGTTTACTTCTTTATTGGAGCTCCCTTAGCTAAATAATCAGCTCCACAAAGAGGAAGAAGTTATTGAAGGAAGAAAATACTTCAAACAATTTTATTTGCTTTTGTGCTAAACTTTGCATCTTCAACACAAAGGGCAGCATTTATGCTATCTTGTAAATTGAGAGTTCATTCTTAGTAAAGATTTGGTTCAAATTTTGACACCTCTTTTGTCATTATGAAGCTGAATTGCACAGAACTGTTAGTGAAAAACTATTATCAAGGTATAACTCATGGGCGGATACATATAACAGATGTTTGGATCCTAGCACAGAAATGTACCCCAGTGTTAATTTATTATGTTCATTTATATCATTGAGTCAAATTATGCTGATCTGTCTAAATTTAGCTGCTGTTAATTTGCCATTAAAAGGGAGCAGAATCACATTGATGCAAGTTAATTAAGCAGCTGTTTGGACCATTTGTATTTCAGTAACGTAGAGTTAATATAGTCCCACACAAACTTAAATATTTTTTTTATTTGCAGTCCATAAGGCTCAAATATCCTTACACAATATATCTTTTTAAGAACAACTGCATTTGCGCTTTCTACATTTGACATTGTCATAAAAATAATTTTTTAAAAATTCTGTGAAACCTAGGTTTGTCTGTATAGTTAAAAAAATTAGGTTTAATACAGTCAAATTGTCCTTTTAATTTATTAAACTCTCTGAAGAATGGTCTAACTCATTTAATAAGTCTTACATTTCAGCATTCCAAGTCAGAGAAATACTTAGAAAACCATCTTCCAGGGAAAGATAATTAAAAAAAAAGATAATTGATTGGTATTAGAATAACAGTTCCATTTTGCTTTCAGTAAAATGTTTCTCATACAAAATTTATTGCAATCTTTAGTGGTGGAATTTCATGACAGATTATTGCTTTTGGCAACAGTCTTAATATATCTCAGGAAGCCACAATGAAAAAGAATACCGTTATCATCTACGAGCACACTGAATAGCTTTCTTTCTCCAAATATTTGTCGTATAGGTGATTGCACATGGATCTTGTCAGAGTAGTTCAAGGTTTGGCATATCAAATATGATGATGTGAAGCCATGAATGTGTTCAGAAAATAATGTCTGTGTTTGTTAGCCACTATGAACCAAATTACATCTGCAATTATGCTAACAGTTTAAAGACAAAATGAACTGGGGCTAAATACTTTTACAAACATTATTGAAACAAGCAAAGAGCCTTTAATTGCCTGCTATTTTATTAATCCTCACAGGCTTTCTGAAAAAGAGAGGTACCCAACTGACTGTATCCTCTTTGGTCTGATGCCCAAGTTTGATATGAGAAAAGGCTAATTACTGAAGTGATAGCTCTTAGCCTGGAGACTGGATTACCTCACTTTTGAACCCTATCTTGAAGAAGGACAAAGGCAGGTACAAGGTTCCTGTTCACATGAAAATTCACTCTAACACAGAAGGGCTGAGGGGGAAAAATCCTCCAATATGTGTCGCGGAGTTCATTGACAGCTAATGTGGTATTGGAGGAGTAGCAGATGCTGCCTGCTGCTCCTCTTGCAATGGGTTTTTGGCTATGTGGGTCTATGCAATCTGTAGAGCCACTGAATGCAACCTGTTCTGTGGATGACACACCCAATTTGTGCCTTTCTGTGGTCCCCCACTGAGATATCCAAGCCATGCTGATTCCTATTATGTCAATTCTCCAAATATTTGCCCATTCAAATGGTGAAACATACAATTTCTTCCCAGACCTGAAGAAGAGCTCTGTGTGGCTTGAAAGCTTGTCTCTTTCACCAACAGAAGTTGGTCCTATAAAAGATATCACCTCAGCCACCTTCTCTCGCTGAGAGCATTAGCAATTTCGAGGGGGTGGGGAAGAAGTCAAGGGTTTGTTTCAGTGTTTTCGTCAATATTTGATGGGTATGAAAAACAGACATCACTGCTACATTTGATGTTGAAAGTGAACAGTTTCTTATGCTTGTACAGTAACTCACCTGCCACTGCCTCTTTGGGAGGAAATAGCTTATTGTCGACTGCCATGCTTATGTCATAGAAAACTTCCTCTTCGTCCCTGTCCGCATCAAACTGTTGGAAAGGGAGAAGGCAGTCAGACACTTCTGGACAGGATGAATCATTTAGATGAATGCTATTATATAATATGCAGTCCAATCCTAAACCATTAAAGTCAAAGGGAATCTTTCAATTTCCTTCCATGGGCTTTGAATCAAGCCCTTAGCTATGATTCATTCCATTGCCAACTTGTCCATTTTTCACAGACTGCAGTCAAAAAGCAGTTGAGTTGTTTTAAAAGACTGACATTTCCAAGGTAGAACCTCAGAAAACAATATTAGTAATACATAGCACTCTATTTGACATTTTTTCTGCCATCCAAAGTATCTATGTGGAGACTGTGAAACTACAGATCACATGAATAGTTCTTATCACCTGATTTTTAGGGGGACACTGTAACAAAATTAATTTAATTTGTAAGTCAAAATTGTCGAGCTACTTCTGAACTGTGGCTTAAACTAATCTTTTTAATATGTGTGCCGTTCTTTCAGAACTTCAGTGAGTTACTGGAAAAATGAAATACTTTTGAAAACTTACCTGTACTAAGCTGAGGAAGAAAAAGTTTCCTTTGTGTATTGCTATCTGATATCTGTACTATCTTGATTAACATAAGTTTACAAAATCGCATGGAGGTAGAAGTCCCTTTACAATTGTACAATAGCTTCTTGAGTTTGACTTTTTTCCTTCTCTCACTTATAAAATCCTTTGTCCAAAGTTTGACTTCTGTTTTCCTACATCCTAGTCTCTCATCTGTTTCATGAGCTCTCTGTCCCAATCCATCATTTTACACTGTTTTCCCCTGTTTCTGAGATTTATCACTGCACCATTCAACTAGATAATTTTTTATTTATTGTTCCTACTTAATAAATTATGAATGCCTGCTTGAAGATGATTCATGTTTTTCTTTTATTGATTTGAATATGTTGCCAGCTGATTACCTTCAGTGTTCTTCATGTTAATTGAACATGGAAATAAAGGGAAAAATGTACATTTGGGTACATTAAGCTGACTTTTCTCCTCAGCTGAAGCCAGGTATGTTTCCAAGAGAAAACGAAACACTCAGCGTAGACTTAGGGTTAAATCCATCCCCCACTCCCGATTCACCGCAAATCATTCTAAGTTTCTGTTAAACCAAACAAGCTTTCGGCTGTACTTATACACGACCAAAATAAAAACCAGGTTATGAACTGATCTGTTCTGAGTGTTTATATACATCTTGAGCTCCTTTCTTGTCTATGAGGCTTGGAGCAATTTTAATCATAAACTGGCTTCTTGGCACAATTTTCCACATTATGGGGTCATTTTTCATGTCCAGACTAATGTGCCTTGTGATGCAAAACGAGCCTAAGGGGCAAATAGGCGTCCACTGATGAATGTGAGTTCATGAGCTCTGATGGGCTTGTCCTCTCAAGTCTGAAACTCTGCTGAACAGCATGCTCCAGCTCTACAGTCAATGTCTGCTTGTCTTGTTTTGTTTGGGGATCCAGGAGCGTGAGATCTCTTAGAGAGATTATGAAACAAATGATTTCGTATTAGTGATGCAAACAGCAATAGGCCATCTTGTTAAAAAGAATTAATCTTCTTATTTCTATACCTTGTGCTAGTACCGTAATTTATTACACTCGGTGTGAGAGAAGCCTGGCTGCGGCTGCAAAGGTGCGAACCCTTTTACAGCCTAGTCTAACTGCTGGTGGGGCTGGGCTGCAGAAAGCTGGCATCGGTGGAAGTTTAGTTGTTCTTCCAATACTTATCATGTACATTGGTTCAGAATACAGTGTGACACCCAAGGATTTATGCAAAAAGCTGCTAAAGCCCTTAGCTAGCCTCTAATTTTAGAAAACCAGTGCCACCCTGTTTATTAGCCCTCATGGTCCTTCATGACAACTTGTATAGGACTCGCACTATACAAACTGTTTTGTATTTGTTGTTTGTGGAATTTCCTTTCAGTACCTGTTAGTGGATTTAGAGGCAAAAAAGAATCCAAAGGAAGAATCTCTGATGGCCATTCATCATAATAGGTATCAACAGACAGAGATAGAATTTGTGCCTTGGAAACCCAGAGAAATAGTCCTGAAAATGGGGAAAGAATAGGAAATTCTGGAGAAAGAATAAATCTAACAAATGAGATCCTGGGAGCAGAGAGGAACAGGGCATGCTGGAGGAAGGCATCTAAAAACTTGAAGAACCAGTGCCAATAAATCAAATCCTACATAGCCACCTGGGTGTCTTCAGCATGCCTAGGATTTCACGGCCCTATTCCTTTTAGTTTCTCCCTCTAAGGCCTCACAGAACCATGACCACTTTTCTTCTAATCCTGTCTTGACTAGGATTTAAAGATTTGACTAACACTCTAGTCAAGACAAGGAAGTTGCACTTCCTCATGCTAAACTGGTCAAGTCAAAGCCTTAGGCATCCCCCCTCCCTCCTTAGGTTTTAACTTCACCAGTTTAGCATGAGTTAAAGAATACTCCTTCCTTGTCTACACTAGACTTTTAGAAGGTGTTAGTTAGATTAAGCAAGCTAACATGATCTATACCTATGATCTTTTACAGCCTAGCTGAGACAAGGCCCTAGTGCTGGAAGGTTGGATGTGAAGGTTTATCTAAAATATTCCCTGTGTGGAGATACTCTTAAGCCCAGCTGCTCCTGGAATTCAAGATGGGGTTGGCGAATGTGGCTGATGAGGTGTTTGTGATCCTTTAATAATTTTTAATCACTTACATAGGGCATTATTTTTACATAGGGCTTTACAAACACGAACTAAGGCTGCATCTACACTTGGAGCTGAGGGTGCAATTCCTAGCTCAAACAGATGTACTCACACCAGCTCCCTTTGAGCTAGCGTGTTTAAAATAGAAGTGTAGCTGAGGTGGCATGGATAGGGGTAAGCAGTGAGGCAGGCTAGCTGTCCCAAATAGTTTTGTACTCAGGGTGGCTGGCCTATGTTGCCATTCATCACTGACCAGGCTATCGCAGCTACGCTATTTGTGACACACTAGCACGATGAGAGCTAGCAGAAATCACACTCCAAGTGTAGACATAGCCTAAGCTTCACAACATCGCTGTGAAAGTAGACAAATTCATTATTATCCCCTTTTTATAGATAGGAAACCTAAGGCACATTGAAGTTAAATGATTTGTTCAAGACTGCACAGTGAGCCAGTGGCAAAGCCGGAATTAAAACTTGAGTTCTTGGCTCCTAGCTCCATTCTCAGGCCACTAGACAATACTACCTTCATGATTCTTTCTTTCACAAGTGGATCCTACCCAACTTTCCCATGCCTTTGACTTCTGGATTGGTTACTGCAGTGCACTTTACATGGGACTGATGCTGAACACTGCTCAGAAGCTACCTCTGGGGCATATTATGCCTGTCCATCTTTTTAGACAGAATCATTCACAGGGAACATATCACCTCAGTTCTTCAGGAGTTGCACTAGCTTCCTATTGACCTTTGGGTGCAATTCAAATTGATTTGGATTTAGAGAGCTATGTATTTGGATCCTGACTATCTCAGAGATTGCCTCTTTCCCTGTATACCATGACAACTGAGGCAAGTGTGGTCTTCAGCCTTAAATTTAACAGTCTGTATAGTGGTGGCAGTGCAGTGTCCATGGAGAGTCCTTGACTTTGGAATTTAATAATCTAGCAGTGGTCGAGTGATCTTTAAAATGAATCCCTTCACTCAGGCCTTTTTCTAAGGCAGAATGGTGGACTTTTATATCTTGGAGGGATGTCCTTTTTATGTTGTTTCGTAGTAAAAAACAGTATATTTTGTTAGACTTTGTACATACTACTTGAGACATTGTAGGGGGCACATTTTATAAATCAAAAATAAATACTTATGGCACATAAATCAGTGAAGTGCTGTCAGATAGTCTAATTGCTATCAACCTTAGCCGTGTCACGTTTGAACTGATGAAAGGCTCTGTATCCCAGTATTAGCAATCCCTTGAGTAACCCAGTTTGCCGTGGAAAATTGCAAGATCTTTTTGAAACATTCTAAAGGTTTCCCAGAACTCAAAACATAGCTGCATTCTCTCATTCTGGGGACACCAGATGTGTCTTTGCACTCTGAAAATCTAAGTTGTACAGTGAAATCCTCTTATTGCAAACCAAAGAAAATCAATTATTTGAACACTTGCACTTAATTCAGTTTCTCCCTTATGTTATGGGACTTGTAATGCCCTGAGCTGTGGGAAGGAAGGTAATTTCAATGGGGAAAATATTTTTGAAAGAAACAGAGATGTAGTTTTGTACTTCAGTGAATTATTACACATTTTTAAATTGCAATTCTTTGATAACTACCAGATACTTGAATAGAACATAAGGGTGCTCAACTGACCCTATTCAGTTTTAAACAATAGCAAAACCCTTATGATTAAATATTTTTGACATTTGATCTCTAAATCTGTTGGATGTTTCTACCTATTGAAAATAGAATTGCTAATCACAGTAAGAACAAAAGTCTCTACTATGTGCGCAATCCAGTTCTCACCTTATGAAAGAGAATTTCAGAGCCCAAACAGGATCTCTAAAAGGGTTGATTGCTTGTATGTGCTGCTAAATTCTCTCCCAACCTCCTTTGGTGGATGCAAAATATCCATAGTCAAAGCATATACTTTTATTTAAAATATATTTATTCCATAGACAATAAATTTGTCCAAAGGCGGAGCACTAAAGTGAAGTTCTACTTTGAATAATTACTGTATAAAAATAGCACCTTTTTACTCAAGAGATCTACGTTCAGAATCACACCTGCTTAATTTTGGCCCTGACCCTGCAATAAGCAATGTGTGAGGGCACCTGTATGCCTGCACAGTGCTCCATTGACTTTGCTGGGGCTCCATAAGGGTGCATCGGTGTGCCCAATTGGAACTTACTGCAGGGTCAAAGATTATGTGACTAAATACTTCTTAATTGCTTTTTGCTCTTTTTATCCATGAGGAAAAAAATATAATTGAGAGAAAGAGATGGATGCTGTTCCTTTTTGTTTGTTGTCAACAGAACTGCATGCTAAATTTTAATCAGCCACACCTGTGCAATTCCCATTGAATTAGGTTGCACAGATGTGGCTGAGGACAAAATCTGATTTATGCAACCCTTATCACACATGATGATGCATGAAAAGGAAAGTAGCTAGCTTGATGCTCCCAAGCGCTTGTCTATCCTACAGGCCCAGCACAACTATGGCGCTGTAGCACTATAACATAGTTGTTTCCTACAGTGACAGAAGGTTTTTTTCCCAGTTGCTGTAGGTAATCCACTTCCCCAGGTGGTGGAAGCACTGTTCCGTCGACCTAGCTGCCTCTACACTGGGTGTTAAGTTGGCATAGCTATGGTGCTCAGGGGTGTAGTGATGTATACCTAATTTTAATTGTAGACTAGGCCTAAGTTTTAGTTTTCAGGGATGGCAGTGAGGAAAAACGTATTTTTACTTGTAAACTGAGCACATTTGATCCGGAAGCCACTCAGAGAAAAGAACTATAAGACCCCACAATGCCATTGTTAAAAATACATTTCAGATTTGTACTTTAAGCAAAAATATGCATCTTCTGAGCAGAATAGTTTAAGACATCGCAATTATTATAATTCAGTAATGATGCTTATCATTTGTAAATTCATAAGTATTTTCCTTGGGGTCTTGATTTGAGCTCTGTGTAGCTCGAAAGCTTGTCTCTTCCACTAGCAGATGTTGGTCCAATAAAAGATATTACCTCATCCACCTTGTCTCTCTAAAATACATTGTTGGCTTTTGTGGGTGTTTTGGTTGTGGTTTTCAGTTCTTGCATATCTTCTACTAGTGTGGTCCAACAATCATAACAAGCTTTCAAAAGCAGGACATCCTACTCTTGGGCTAATTTCCTCATCATCTTTCAATTGAGGAAAAACTGCCATATAATTAATACCACATGGAAGATTTGCAGAGTAGGAAACAGGAAGCATGGTAGCAAGTGGTGGAATATATTCTGATTATGTAGACATTTTCAATTACTGACATAGCCAAAAAGTTAACATATTAAAAATTCTCCTTCTGATCAGGTTTTCCTTTGACAACATTAGAGGGAGAAATAAAAGTACTAATTTCAAAAGTGAAGAAAGCTACAAAGAGCATAGAAGATGAAATAGCAATGTGTCCTTCAGCTTCAATGTTTTTGTGTCTCATTCTGGAAAACATGTTTCCGTACACATAATTTAATCACTTTTAAATACATAACATGTTGTTTGGGATGCTAACCAGAAAAACTAGGCAATTCAGAGGGTATCCCTACCCTGGCCACATTGAGCCGAGACACTGTATCACATATGCATTCTTCTGAGTGTTTCACCAGAAAGCAGAAACCTAGACTAAGAGATATAGGGTCCTATAAGCAAAAGGTGAGGGGAGTGAGAGATGGACTTCATTATAGGGAGGACTGGAAGGATTATATGGGGCCTTAGAAGGTAAAGAAGGAGAAAAATGTCAGAGTTGACTGTCAATCTTAATTCTCTCCCTTAAGGAGACACATAAAGACAAAACTGTCTGAGACTCAGAATTGTCTTTTGTGTTGATTTTTTTTTTAATCCAGCACCAAATGGATTAGTTAAACCAACGTGTTTAAACTGTATCCTTAATGCTGCACCTGGGAAAAAACAATATTATCTGGAAAAGTTCTTTTGAAAATAAAATGCAGGTCGGGGGGGGGTGTGAGGAAATAATCTGGACCTGTGATGCAAGCAGTGGCTGCTTAGGTGCTGAACAGTGCTCCATTTGCATGGCTTCTCCCTCTGTCACTGAAGAAAGTTTTGGAGCTTTTATAGTACCTATTCTGTGATTCCTCTGTTTAGTTAATGAATTCAGTGATGTCATATTTCCACTGCCGCCGCCTCCTCTTCAAACAAAGTTATATATAATATAATGTTGTACAAAGTTCAACACAGAAATACTAGCCAAGGAAATTCTTCATTTAAGGGCTGATGCTGCCAACCTTTGTAGTGGCATAATCTAGCTGTTACTGCCCATTTCTGCTCCCAATGGACTTAGAGGGACTCGTGCCATTGACTTTGGTAGGAGCAAGTGTAACCCATGCCTGCTTGGTGTGACACTCTGTCCCCCTCTAGTGGCAGCTAGGCCAGCTAGTGATTGATGAGCCTGATACACCCTTGGCCATCAGAGATGTGTCTTTTAGCTCATGCAGTAGAGAGAGGCCCATGTGTTAAGCTCCAGAAGTCCCTGGTTTGATCCCGGATAACGACCGGGATCTGTTGGCATTACACAAGAGCAGGTCTTTAAACTCCTCAGAGCTTTTTTTCAATTTGGTTTGCAGATATTTGGACTTTGCTGTTGACATCAATAGTTAGGAGAGAAACAGGCTAGTAATAGACATCGTCTTTACTATTTTCTTTTTGGTAGTACTGGATAAATAGTAACTGGCATTATAATGTATCTGCTGGAAAATTTATGCCATATACTGTGTATTCTGTTCGCTGATTTGATTGTGGTCCGGGATTATATATCAAAAGTGAGCATATCAGATTTTTGATCTATTGGTGAATGATATTTTGAGCTTCTGTCTGCATGTCATAAGTAATTTTTCTAGGGAAAGCATTTGTGCTGCTAGTCACCAGACACTTGGTGAGGGTTTTTAAATATGTTCTCAGATAATCCTATTCCAAAGAAATGTTTTCATAAAGTTATATGCCACTTCAAAGAAATTGACTTCTAAATAAGTGGGTTTAGGTGGCCTGTAATAATAAATGCAAGTTTGGTAGCATCCTGACTTAAAATAGGAAGAGAAAGAGAATACAGTGTAGAGATCCAAGATTCTTTCCTCGTTAGCTAGTAGAAAACAAATATATCAAGGAAATTGCATGGTTGTCTATGCTTTTGTTTGAAGGCAAAGTCATCCACTCTCATTGCTCCCTATAGGCTGATTTACGAAGTGACACTGATGGTCTGTCTCAATGCAGGTAGTTTATCTATGATGACAGCCATGAAACCGGGAGATAATTTTTTTTTCATAAGTAGTGTACAAAAGAAGAATACAAAGGAGTCTGAGTACAGCAGACTTCAGGTCAGTGCAAGGCATAACAAGCTTGTGTGACAAAGGATACTTAATGCTGCCCAGAGAGCCTACCAAATATACACAAATGAAAATAAATAAATAAAACATCAAGAAAGAGATGTAGTTGAATAAGTATTTGTAATTGCTGAAATCATGATATCATCTATTCTTGAACATGACTGATGAGAATGAAGAGAAAAAGCTATGGCCCAGTTCATTGATATATGGCAATCTTCCCATCCATCTGAAAGTCTAATCAGATTACAGGGACTGGATGATGAATGCTCTAGTTGTTCATCTGGTAAGTAAGGCAAAGTCTGTAACATCAGCTATAATGCATAGATAGGTGTTCTTTCTGTCAGTTCCTGAAACAAATGTATGGCATATGGAGAAACAACGTGACTAGTATATATTAATGTACAGAAATGCAAGCAAAAGGAACCTGTTGGAAAATAACGTTAATTATATTCTCTAATTAAAAGTTCCACTGTTCAAAATCACATCAGAGTGGTTTCCGTATTCTAGTAAAATAACAAATCCCCCATAGGTATTTCCTTCAGTCAATAGACTCTGTAGTACTAAGTCTGTCTTGAGTATCAGAATCCAGGTATCTGCATATATTTACAGAATAGGGGGGTTTGTACGGAGAATACTAACTTTTGCTGATTCTAATGTGGAAGAGGAAGTGAAAATTGAGCTTTCTTATACCACCTTAATTTTGGGGGGAGCTGCATCATACAGATGTTGTTGTTCTAGGGAAAGAAAAATGTTTTTTAAAAATCAAGTCGTTATTACAAAATCTGAGGGGACATATGGGTGACCTGTAAAGATAAGGTACCAAATTCTAGAACCTTTACATCTCAACAGCCCTCCATTTCTATGTTGTGGTACAGGCAAAGCCAGGTACGCTGAAAAGCATATGTAGTGGAAATACAGGTAAATGCTTCATTAGTAATAATCTGGAAGTGACCTACACTGCAGTCATTTACAAAGTGGAAAAACCACCATAAGGCAGGTTGTTTTTACTAAGGAAGGGAACAGTTTTGCTTACCCCACCCTCCCCCCAAGTCCAAAAAACAGCAGCTGTGTGGACTCTGTTATTATTCCTTGTCCCCTCCACAATTTAAAAGCCTAATAAACATCCAGATTTTAAAGTCACACTGCATTACAGTCCCCTTATATCCTGGCATTTGTCAGTTTTGAAGCTATTTGGCATTTAATACTCCAAGATAATAAATATAAAGAAACAAATTGCTTAATTTAAAGGTGCAGAATCTTCTTGGCCAATAAATAGGATTATAAAATGGAACATAAACTGATCACTCAATTAGTTTTAAGAGACAGCTTGACAAATATTAGTGGGATTTTATGATAGGGATGATTGCGGGTGGGAGCAGGGCCCCACTTGGCGGTTCCTTTGTATTCATGTTTTATGTTCCTAAAAATCTAATGCTTCAGGGCTTCAGACAATCAATTGCAGGGGACAGGAAAGGATTTCCTTTGCCCAGCTCCCAAGCATTCTGTTTTGTTTTTGTTTTTTATTTTTTGTTGCGGTGGGTGGGGGGGAGGGTAGTCTCCTTTCTCTGAAGCATCAGAAATTGCCACAGCTGGAGATGGATGTGATGAAAGTGGAAATTTTCTGTAATTTTTTGTGAACAATATTCATGTCAGTTGCCACATTTGGCTTGCATGAACTGTCTTAACCTTTGCTAATCTAAGGACTTCCCAACGCTGTATTCCAGTTGACTATTAAAACCTACTCTGTTTTGAAAAGGATACATGCTGTAGCTGCAAATACTGACTGACCTGCATTGATCCCTGAAGGTGTGAAAAGTCTCTGAATAGGCATCTATCTCAGCTGGACTCTCTGTTCAGAGCTCACAATAAGAGACAGATACGTTGGAGTCTGAAGGCCTCTGTCTCAGAGGTATTAAGGCTACGTAGCCCACCCTTGTGGAAAAATGTGACCTGTTGTGGGTATGGCATGCTAAAGGGATTACTCCCAGGGGAGTGTTTAAAGGCTGGGGCATAGCGCGTGGCCTGTAAATCTGTGACAAAGGGATACTGGATGGGGTGGGCTGGTGCTCTGAGGCAGTACTGAGAATTCTCTCACTCAGGTGCTTGGCTGGCTGGCTCATGCTCAGGGTCATACTGATCACCATATGTGGGGTCCAGAAGGAATTTCCCCCAGGTCAGATTGGCAGTGACCTTGTGTTGTTTTGTTTTTGTTTTTTGCTTTGCTCTGACGTGTGGGCATAGGTTACTTGCTAGACTTATCTGACTTGTCATTTTTCTTTGATTCCTGTCAGTCAGCCCAGCAGCGACAAAGGGGCTGAATGAAGGCTTTTCACCACTTTCAGTCTTGTACCAGCTTCATTCATCTTTATACTTTTTTGGTTCTATGTCATGTACAGAATTTAGTTTTTAAACTAAACAGTCAAATTAAAAAGCCACAAGCCTCCCTGTAACATTAGAGGGATTTAAATTAGGCCCTCACAGAAAGCTAATAGGTGGTTATAAATTAAACTGTCACCAACAGGGCCGTGAATTCGGCCTACCAGTTAGAGCTGGGTCCAGGGAGGGGAAGAGTCCAGGAACAAACTGAGGGTCAGTACTGGAGAGACAGAAGCCAGAGGCTAACCAGACATGGAGCTGAGGATTGAAGCCAGAAATGAGAAGCCATAGGGGAACAGGCACTGGAGCTGGAGCTAGAGCTGGCAGTAGGTGGAGCAGGAGGAGGTTTGGAAACAAGGCCAGAAAAGGACAAGAACTGGGCAGCAGGGACTGGAAGCAGGCTGGGCAAGGACTGGAAACAGGAGTAGCGCAAGCTCAGCTGTGGGTGTGGTGTGTATTTAACAGCTACAGATCTGCTGTGGGAGTTAGGCTTACAAGCCTGCCTGCTAAAGCAGCAGCCAGCTGGCCAACCTCCTCCTGGCCCTGGCTAAAATGGCCATCTATAAAACCAGGGAGAGGAGGTTGGCCGATGGAGACTCCTGTGACTGTGGGGCCGTTCACGTATCCAGGCAGAGTTCCTCTGGGCGGCGTCCGCTGGCTCCCTTGACACCTTTGAGGAGCAGAGGGTGCTGTCCAGGGTTCTCTGCTCAGTGTCCCCGTCCGGTTCCCTTCATTTGGCCCTTCGACCTCACTCCTGTCCCTGTAATCTCATTAGTTGTCCCCCGAATCACTTGGCTTCCAGGTCCTGTGGATCCTCCCCTTAGGCTGGGGGGAGGTCCTTTAGCAGTGGGCAGGCTTCTGCTCGCCCACTTCCTGGATCCCAATAGGAAAGCAGCAGCCAGTGAGCTGCTGTGGCTACTCTGTCAGTTCCAAGGCAGTGCAGCCTGGCTCAATGGTTGCCTAGCAGCAAATCAAGTCATGGAGCAGGCCACCAGCTGGTCTAGTTGGTCTGGTCCCTAACAGCACTTCCCCCCCCTTTCGGGGCTGCCTCCTAGGAACCCTGGGGCCAGATTTCTCTGGGTAGGCCCAGTGGAAGGCACACAGGAGGTCCAGGGTGTGGACATGTTTCATAGGTTCCCATGAGCCCTCCTCCAGGCCGTATCCCTCCTAGTAAGTCAGATATGGGAGTCTTCCCCAGACTCAGCAGGAGTCTAGAATCTGCTGGACCATGTATTCCTCTTGGCCCTGATTATTGATGGAAGAGGCAGAGTAGTGTGATGTGGGAAGGGATTCTCAAAAAAAGGTTTGAAGAGGGAGCCATGGAACACGGGGCGAATCTTAAGGGATTCTGGCAGCTGCAATTGAAAAATTACAGGGTTAAGTTGTTCCATGATTGCAAATGGCCTTAAATACTTGTGGTGCAGACAGCCAAACCTTATCCCTTACTGTGAGGTTGGGGGTCGACTGATGGTGTTGGTTGGTGTGGCGCCTGTATGCTGTCTTAGCCTCTTCTAACTGGTGCCTGAGTTCTTCATGTACTTGGTAAATGTGTGGAGTGCGGTCCGCAACAGTGGGCACTGGCAAGTTGAGGGGAATTTCAGGGTGATACTAAGGGTGGAACCCATAATTCATGAAGAAAGTTGTCTGTTGGGTCACAGCATGTGTGGAGTTGTAGGTGAATTCGGTGTGGGTAATCATGGCTAGCCAATAATGCTGATAGTACATACTGCTCCAGGACTCTCTCCCTAACTGTTGGAACTAGAATGTTAAGCAGTTGAGGTACAAGGTTTGATGCCTCTGAGATGCAGAAATTCCTGCCAAAAGCGGGAAACGAACTGGGACCCCCCAGTCACATACTATGCTTGTAGGCAACTCATGAAGGTGAAAGATGTTGTCTTCAAACAGTGGGGAGGCTGCAGCATGGTATAAAATATGCCATCTTTATCAGGAAATCATCCACCACTAGAATTGTAGTGGACACTTGGGAGGGCGATAGTTCCACAATGAAATCCATTGATACGATGGCCCAAGACTGAGGTGGAGTGGGCAAGGGTTGAAGGAGACTGAGCAGTTTTGCATGCGGGGGTGGGGTTTGGTCCAGGCACAGAGGTCACAGGACCGAACATAGGTTGCTACCGAAGGGTGGAGGGCCAGCCACCTGAAACTCCTCAACACCAGGGCCTGGGTCTTGAATAGACCAAAGTAACCTGCTAGAGGAGCATTGTAGCAGATTCATAGGACTTACAGCCTCAGTAGGCCATTGGGTAAAGAATTCTATTGCACCCGGTGAGGCAGGCTGGGCATTGGCACTGTCTAGGGCTTGGTGGTTCTGAATTGCGAAGGGATGTTGGTCAATAGGGAACATATGGAAGGTCATGGACATTGGTACCCAAAATGAAATTTGATAATTTGAGGATCCTGGATTTGAGGATCCTCTTCATCAGGTTCACAATATAACGTATCTGCCCTCCCTTTCCTGGTCCCAGGGGCAGTAGGTCACCATGAAGTTGAATCATGTAAATAAGAGGGACCAACAGGCCTGTCACTGATTTAGATGCTGAGCTGTCTTCAGGAATTCCAGGTTCTTGTAGTTGGTAAGGACTTGGATTGGGAACCTGGCACCTTCCAGGAGATGCTGCCATTCCTTGAAGGCTGCTTTGATGGCCAGTAGCTCTTTGTCAAAGATGTAATAGTTTTGCTCCGCTGAGGTGAGCTTGTACAAGTAAAAGTGCAAGGGTGATGCTGAACTGCTCCCAATGCAAAGTTCGAGGCATCTGCTTCTACTGTAAATGGCTGGCTTGGGTCAGGGTAAACCAAAATAGGGGCTGTGATGAATTATTCCTTTAGGCACTTGCCACTTATGCCTCTGAGGACCAAGAATAATGGCTCCCTTCTGCAGGAGGACTGTGATTGGGTCCAAGAAACTCTGGATGAATCCATAGAAGCTGTTGAAGCTCAGAAAAAGTTGCACCCCACAGATGTTCCTGGGTGTCACCCAGTCAGTGATGGCTGTCACTTTGTGTGGGTCCATGGCCAGTCATTCAGGAGAGATGATGTAGCCAAGAAACTGTACTGTGTCCCTCTTTAACTGTGATTTCTCTGGCTTGGCATACAGGCAGTGCTGGAAAAGCCTTTCTAAGGCACTCCTTACATGCTGGTCATGCTGTGCTTGGTCACTTGAAAAAATAAGAGAGATAATGGGTCCAGCATGTTCTGAAAAATTGATAAAATGTTAGAAGATCACATGAGCGTTACACCGACTGAATGGGATGACCCAGTATTCAAAGTGTCCAAACCAGGTGTGGAAGGTGGTTTTCCAATCATCTCCTTCTCACACTTGCACTAGCTTATAGGCCCTGCTAAGGTCTAACTTCGTAAAAATTTGGGTAGACTGTAATCAGGCTAGGAGCTCATGAATGAGGGGAAGTAGATAACTGTTCTGAACCATCACCTTGTTGAATGCCTGGTAGTCAGTGCAGGGTCTCAGGGAACCATCCTTTTTAATGAAGATCATGGCCCCTGCTGGAGAGGTTGATGGACAGATAAGATAAACCTCTCCTGCAGATAGATGTGAAGGGCCTGGAGCTCTGGTTTGGTTTGGAAGGGGCGTATATATGGCCAAAGGGAATTTTGGTGCCTGGCTGAAGGTTAATTGGGCAGTCATATTTGCGGTGTAGGGGCAGGATATTTGCATTTCCCATGTTAAATACATCTGCAAAGTCATGGTACTTGCGAGATATTTTGGGGCAGCACACAGGACAGCTGGGGACATGCCCATCTCCTGTGATCCCATTCCCTTGCAGCAGGGGTTCCCTGGACGATGATACAAGTTGCAGAGGATACCAGTTCTCTCTATACCCTTGGGAAGGCAAATTGTTGGCAGTACTGGGAGCAAAAGCATATTGTCCCTTTTTGCCAATGGATACACGGGTCATGGGCAGTAAGAAAAGACATTCCCAAGATGACTGAAGAGTGGGAGGCCCAAATCAATCTGAACTGAAGGGTCTCCTGGTGCTTCTGGCAGGTAACAACCTCTAAAGGAGTGGCCCGATGGGTGGTAGATCTTGAGTCCTGGAGCAGCCTATCAATGGTTTCACCAGCTCCAGGGAATTGTTATGCAAGGTAGGGCCCCATAGGCCTTAGCCGCAACCTGGTCCATAAAATTACCTGAGGCCCCCAGTCAAACAGAGCCTCCAGGTAGACCACTGGGCTCACCGGGAGTAGGAGCTGCAATGGCATTCCGAGAAGCATGAGTTTGCAGGTGCTGCCATCCCAACAGAAGCACATGGAGGTCAAGAGTCTCTGGAGGGTGAAAGGGATCTGCCCAGCCCAGACCCTCTTTATCAGGTCTGGGGATTGGCATTTCCCACCGCAAAACTGTTTTGATCTTTGAAAGTCATCTTGGGGTTACATATCCTCTGCCCCCACAATACAGACCCTGGCCCAAAGTTTGGTGTTCGTGCTTCTCAGCCTCAGACAGACATGGGTGGGCCCGATTATATTCCAGACCCTGGAGTAGGGTATGTGGTTAAGGCATTGGAGGCAAGGGCATCGTCAGGGCTTGAGGAGCTGGGTCACATTCATGGCGCTGCTTGGTAAGGTGGTATCGGAATTGCTGACGTAGGTTGAGTGGGTTATTGACACAGAATGGCCATCTCATCATCCTTCAGCTCAAGTTGAACCTTATGACACTGTGTGGCCTCATTCCACTTGGTGTCAGCAGAGAGACAATGGAATTTGGCAGCATACTGGGCAGCTGATCAATGTCCTTGCCATAGCGTTTGCAGCATGACTTCAACAGTTCAGGTGCGGTGGGGTCACCAAAAATAATGAACATGATCAGAATGAACTGCTCCAACTGGCTCAGGAGGGGGCTGAACTGTTCCAAATTTGGGGAGGCTCAGTCCAAGGCCTCCTCAGTGAGCAGGCTAATGATGAGCCCTCAGTCCTGGTCTGTGAGGAATGCTTGGGGGTATAGCAAGAAAAGGACCCAGCATAGGTTTAGGAAACTCAGAACTGGCCAAGATCACCATTAAATGTGTCTGGGAGCAGGGCCTTCAGCTCCTGGGAGGCTGGAGCCAGAGTTAGCAGTGAAGCTGCCTGGGTTTGTAGGGCCACATTCTGCACCTGCAGGGTGGACACCTGCCTGCAAGTTCTGTACAGCCCCCATCAGTTCTGCCAGGGACAAACTGGCCTCAGTGGGGTCCATGCTGGTGAGGGGGGCCCTATCCTTTGTATTGGTCTGCTCAAAGTTCTGCTGACTGGGTTGTGACTGGTCAGGCTTAGTGGTTTAAATGAGAGTTCGGCCTACCAGTTAGAGCTGGGTCTAGAGTGCGGGGGCAGAGTCCAGAATGGGCCAAGGGTCAATACACGATAAGCAGTCATTAGCCAGAGGTGGAGCTGAGGATTGAAGCCAGAAGCCAGAGAGGAACAGGGGCTGGAGTCGGAGCAGGCAGAGGGCTGGAACCGAAGCAGGTTCAGAAACAAGGTCAGAGCAGGATAGGAATGAAGCAGGAAGCTGGAGCAGGGCTGGAACAGAGGAGGAGCAGGGACTGGAAGGAGGCTGGAGCAAGGGCTTGGAAGCAAGAGCAGGACAAGTGCAGCCACAGGCATGGTATATGTTGAGCAGCTGTTATCTGCTGTGGGAGCCAGGCTATAAGCTGGGCTGCTAAATCAGCAGCCATATCAGGTGCTATGGCTACTCTGCTAGTTCCAAGGCAGTGCAGCTGGGCTTATTGGTTTTCTAGTAGCCAAGTTAGCTAGGAGCTGGACAGCAGCTGGTCTGGCCCCTGATACTGACATACACAATCAGCCTCTACTACCCCACAAACACACACAAAACAAAACAACAAAGAACTCAAATTTGCTCATTTCTACAGCAAGTAGGGGGTGAAAAAATGGACGGGCCTACTTAAACTCTGTTCCAGACTTCCCAAAGTTTGTGGGTATTTGGATTAGAGGTTTTGGTTGGGCCAATTTCTAATATGAAAATAGGGTAAATTCCAGACAGCTTCTACATTGACACAGGAAGAAAAGGAATGGCAGAAGATGCTTCACGCTGTCAATTTTTCAGCTGCATGGGAGCCAGAATGTGGCTCCTATGTAGGGTGACCAGATGTCCCGATTTTATAGGGACAGTCCTGATTTTTGGGTCTTTTTCTTACATAGGCTCTTATTACCCCCCACCCCGTCCTGATTTTTCACACTTGCTGTCTGGTCACCCTACTCCCATGCAGTGTGTGTAATTCCTCTTGACAAACCTACCTACTGTGCACCCCCTTCGAATGCACTTGAAGCACAATCTGGCCTATGATCAGCAGAGTAGATATCATAGAACTGGAAGGGACCTCAAGAGGTCATCTAGTCCAGTCCTCTGCACTCATGGCAGGACTAAGTATTATCTAGATCATTCCTGACAGGTATTTGTCCAACCTGCTCTTAAAAATCTCCAGTGATGGAGATTCCACAACCTCCATAGGCAATTTATTCCAGTGCAAACTACCCTGACAGTTAGGAAGTTTTTCCTAATGTCCAACCTAAACCTTCCTTGCTGCAATTTAAGCCCATTACTTCTTGTCCTATCCTCAGAGGTTAAGAAGAACAATTCTTCTCCCTCCTCCTTGTAACAAAATTTTATGTACTTGGAAACTGTTATCATGTCCCCTCTAAGTCTTCTCTTTTCCAGACTAAACAAACCCATTTTTTTCAGTCTTCCCTTATAGGTCATGTTTTCGAAATCTTTAATCATTTTTGTTGCTCTTCTCTGGATTTTCTCCAATTTGTCCACATCTTTCCTGAAATGTGGTGCCCAGAACTGGATACAATACTCCAGTTGAGGCCTAATCAGCCTTGCTTACAACACTCCTACTAATACATCCCAGAATGATGTTCACTTTTTTTGCAACAGCGTTACACTGTTGACTCATATTTAGCTTGTGGTCCACTTAGCTTATGACCCGCAGATCGCTTACCGCAGTGCTCCTTCCTAGGAAGTCATTTCCCATTTGTATTTGTGCAACTGATTGTTCCTTCCTTGCATTTGTCCTTATTGAATTTCATCCTATTTACTTCAGACCATTTCTCCAGTTTGTCCAGATTGTTTTGAATTTTAATCCTATCCTCCAAAGCACTTGCAACCCCTCCCAGCTTGGTATCATCCACAAACTTTATAAATGAACGCTCTATGCCATTACCTAAATCATTGCAGGGTTGTATGGAATAACAACTTTGATAGATAGGAATGGGAAGGAATCATCCCTTACACTTTGATTATGATAAGCAGCATCCTGAAGCTTCACACACCAATGGTTTTTTACTGTCAACAAGTTTCATAAAAATGTATGTGCTTAATGGGAGGAAGAGAACTGATGGGGAAGATACCATACAATTATTAGACTTGGTAGTATGGAATATTGATGGACTCAGGGAGAGCTTGAACTGGGGATGGTGGGGGGAAAGTGGGAATTGATGCTTGATGGCATGGCAGGAGAAGGCCTAATGGATTTGTGTTGAGCTAACTGATGGGTTTGCAGTGGGGCTGGTGAAATTGGGAAGGGGGCTGTATAGAGGTTTTGAAATATATTCAGATTTGATATAGATTTTGTAACTCTAAGATGCAAAGCCCATGTTTGAGAAGGCGTTTGGGGAGAATTAAGATGGCTATAGAGAGAGCTTAGCTTTTATCTAGAAAGAATATAGGGGATGGGAGGTTCTGAATTATAATATATAGTTGACCAGTGACTGTTATGTGGTGAAGGGTGAGGATTAATGTGTTGTTTTGGCTTTGTAATTATTCCGTATTTTTAATTAATACCAAAGGTGCCTAGAGTTTCATATAGGCATTCTTTTATGTTGTATTTATATCCAAACATATTTTCCCCCTTTCTTCCATCCCTCTCCCCATCAATTTTTAACACAGTAAGTATTAAAGCATTACAAAAGTTTTAGGCGCTCTTTCCATGCTGGCTATCCTGGCAGTAGATACACCGTTCTACTCTCTCCCACAACTGAATTAGACAGTATAGGCAGGTTTCTTAGAGACAATATTGTCTCGGACAAAACAACAACAACAAAACCCCCCAAAATGACATAACGAAGCTCACCGTAGCCTGTTTGCTCATTCTGGACACGACCTACCAACAGACTTAGTAACTCTAGTGACTTTTCAGTATTCTAAGCATAGCCAGTTGCTTCCATATACAAACTCTCCCAGGACTGTACAGCTTACATCTGTTGTAAACGTGCACAGGAAAAAGTGAGAGTGCTTTATAGGATGCACATGGGATGTACCGTCTTGCAGAATATATAGGAAAGCTAACCCTATCAAAGGGTTTTGGGAATTAATTTAGAACAAGGAGGCATTTCACCACTTACACAAACATTGGATACGCTATTCTATCTTGACATGACAACACAAAACACCAATGTGTCATGTTTTTATATTCCACACTGGCAGAGTAATTTTCATTCCCTATTCTCCATTTCTGGAGGCAAGCTACACTGCACAGAAGTAGTACAGTGGTGGCTAACAGCAGGACAGATTGCTATTGGAGCACTAGCATGGCAAATTGATTTACAGTCTGGCTTGTTTGTTGCTTGGCTCACAACACTTTAGGAAAATGTCACACTTTAGGGAGAGATGGTCTGAGAGTCTCGTCTCCATTTGCGCTCACTCTAAAAATGGGGTTTATTTTTTTTTTTTTTTAGTGCATCTAAAAATGGAGGGAGGGAATGTACTGGCTAGAGTCATGCATGGAGTGGCTAGATGCTGTTCAAACATCCTCTACCTGTATCTCTACCAGTGCACTCTGTCTTAACTGTAATACCCTTTGCTATTACAGTGCCAGAGCTGACATGCTGCTGCAAATTATGAACCAATAGTATAAAATGTAGTATTCTGAGACACAATCAAAGGCAACTAAAGTGCAGAACTGTACAAAACATTCATGTGAAACTTACTCAGGTATGTCCTGGATTGGTGGCTAGTTCCATTTAACCACCTCACCTCATGCTCATGAAAGATCCAAAATCACAAACCTCTTCCCCTACCCCCACCTCCCAATTGCATTTCCTCACTCCCCACAGCAACATTTCTCCTTCCTCAGCAAGCCCTGGGACTCCTCCTCCATCTTTGCCTCTGATGTATTTGGGGGCTCAGTGACTTCCTCATTCTTCAGGGGTCATTGGGTGGCTGCTCTCTGCCAGCAGGCTCTTTAGGGGTTACCAAGTACAGGATGATAATTAGTTCATAAAGTGTCCTTTGCTTATTTCCTTCATGCTGTACAGTGAGTAGGAACAAGCTATAAGGTGGATAGAAGGCTGGCTAGATTGTCGGGCTCAACGGGTAGTGATCAAGGCTCGATGTCTAGTTGGCAGCTGGTATCAAGCGGAGTGCCCCAGAGGTCGGTCCTGCGGCCGATTTTGTTCAACATCTTTGTTAATGATCTGGATGATGGGATGAATTGCATCCTTAGCAAGTTCGCAGATGACACTAAGCTGCGGGGAGAGGTAGATACGCTGGAGGGTAGGGATAAGGTTCAGAGTGACCTAGACAAATTAGAGAATTGGGCCAAAAGAAATCTGATGAGGTTCAACAAGGACAAGTGCAGAGTCCTGCACTTAGGAAGGAAGAATCCCATACACCGCTACAGGCTGAGGACCAACTGGCTAAGCAGCAGTTCTGCAGAAAAGGACGTAGAGATTACAGTGGACGAGAAGCTGGATATAAGTCAGCAGTGTGCCCTTGTTGCCAAGAAGGCCAATGGCATATTGGGCTGTATTAGTAGGAGCATTGCCAGCAGATCGAGGGAAGTGATTATTTCCCCTCTATTCAACACTGGTGAGCAGGGCCGGTTCTAGGCACCAGCACTCCAAGCATGTGCTTGGGGCGGCACTTTCCAAGGGGCGGCAGTCTGGCTCCTTTTTTTTTTTTTTTTTTTGTGGGGCAAAAAGCCCCGGGCCAGCGCGGGGGGGGGGTGGGCTGCTGTGGTGGGGGGGGGGGGGAGGGCCGGAGGGAGGGACCCGGGGGGGGGGGCAGAGGAACTGCTCCCCCCCTCAGCTCACCTCCGCTCCGCTGCTGCCCGCTCCCCCGAGCGTGCCGCTGCGCCACTTCTCCCCACTCCCAGACTTGCCGCGCGAATCAGCTGTTTTGCGGCAAGCCTGGGAGGGAGGGGGGAGAAGCGGAGCGGCGGTGCACTCGGGGGAGCAGGCGGCAGTGGAGCGGACCAAACCCCAGCTACCGCTCTTCCCTTCACATCTCACCCAGCACCTCTACTTAGGAAGCTGCTGTGGGGTGCTCTCAGAGTTTCACTGGTAGACACTGGACATGATGCCGATGAGTCATGCTTCCAGATTCACACCTGCAAAGCCCTTCCTCCCCATCGTCACAGAGATGTGCTCTCTGGTGATGTATACATTGAGCTACCCTGCACCATCTAGGTTTTCCTGGAAAGTCCCTCATTCAAGCACTGGCCCAAGCTATGCCCTGCTTACGCTTCTGAGTTGTGACAAACTTCTAACCCAGCCAAATTAGAAACAGCCACACTTACAGCAAACACACTGATCCATTTGCTTGCATGATAAATCCCTTTCACACACGCTTTTTGTCTGGCTTTATCTTTTTTAGGCTCTCTCTTCACCGCTTATAAAGGTGGTTTTATAAAGCAAGATAACACATGCAGGGTAGTTATCTCGCTGTAAAATCTTGCTGGAGACCCGGCACCCATCGTTTTTACCACAAGCTAGGTAGGTAAGGTCAGTGGTATCTCTCTCCTCCTGTGGTTAACCTTGCCTAGCCTGTTCCCAGTAAAGTACCTGTCATCACTCTGTTTTTGCAGCAGGATAGCTCACAGGCGTTAGTTATCCCGGGGAACAAACACACAGGGAAGACAAGCCCTTAGACCCTGAGCCAGGTGGGCACGGTGCTTCCAGTGTGTTTGGAAAGCGCCTAGCATCGGGAAGCTCCAGCAAGTTAAATAATGCCAATAAGATTATTGATGGAGGTGGCTGCAGGCGTGGCTGGGAGGATTGCCGCAAAACAGCTGATTCGTGCGGCAAGCCTGGGAGGGAGAGGTAGGAGGGGAAATGCGGCACGCCCGGGGGAGGAGGCGGGGCTGGGGATTTGGGTAAGGGGTTGGAATGGGGCGGGGGAGGGGAGGAGTTGGGGCAGGGCTTGGGGGGGGCATGGACAATTTTTTTTGCTTGGGGCGGCAAAAACCTTGGAGCCGGCCCTGCTGGTGAGGCCACACCTGGAGTATTGCACCCAGTGTTGGTCCCCCACTACAGAAGGGATGTGAACAAACTGGAGAGAGTCCAGCAAAGGGCAACGAAAATGATTAGGGGGCTGGGGCACATGACTTACGAGGAGAGGCTGAGGGAACTGGGGTTATTTAGTCTGCAGAAGAGAAGAGTGAGGGGAGATTTGATACCAGCCTTCAACCATGTGAAGGAATATTCCAAAGAGGATGGAGCTCGGCTGTTCTCAGTGGTGGCAGATGACAGAACAAGAAGCAATGGTCTCAAGTTGCAGTGGGGGAGGTCTAGGTTGGATATTAGGAAACACTATTTCACTAGGAGGGTGGTGAAGCACCGGAATGGGTTACCTCGGGAGGTGGTGGAATCTCCATCCTTAGAGGTTTTTAAGGTCTGGCTTGACAAAGCCCTAGCAGGGATGATTTAGTTGGTGTTTGTCCTGCTTTGAGCAGGGGATTGGACTGGATGACCTCCTAAAGTCTCTTCCAACCCTAATATTCTATGATTCTATGCTCCCATTCTCACAGCAGCCAGCTCATTGAAAGGGATCAGTGCACTTAACACCTCATAACCTCTACTAGACACCCAACGTGGGAAGGCCCAAAAGCTAGAGTAAGACATTAGCCAAAATATTTTTGTACAGAATTTTGTTTCCTTTTGACTTTCTAAAATAACAGCAGGTTTTTCACCTTTACTTCCATATTTGCAGAAGCATTAGCGCTCCAGGGTCATCCTTCTTTAATAACAACAACAATAACAAAAGGTTTCCTAGAATTATTTATCATAGCATCTATCTTAATGGCAGGCAGATTTCCAAAATGAGTGAGAAACATACAGGAACATCAGCCTTAGTCATTCTGTAGGGTATGTCTACACTAGCACTTTTGTCGGTAAAACTTATGTCCATCAGGGGGTGTGAAAAAACCACACTCCTGCCCGACAAAAGTACTGGTGTGGATAGCGCTACTTTGGCTGGAGATGCTTTCCTGCCAATATAGCTAATATAGCTACTGCCGCTCATTGGGGTGGTTTAATTATGCCGGCAGGAGAGCACTCTCCTGATGGCATAGAGCAGGGGTGGGCAAACTACGGCCCGAGGGAACCGCAGCCAATGGGAGCTTCAGCGGAGGTACTCGCAGGTGAGGGCAGCACCCTCTGCCCCTCCCTACTCCAGAGGCCACAGAGACCTGGTGCCATCCGCTTCTGGGAGCGGTGAGGCGCAGGGCCAAAAAATCAGGACAGGAGGTGGGTGGTAATAGGTGCCTATATGAGAAAAAGACCCAAAAATTGGGACTGTCCCTATAAAATCGGGACATCTGGTCACCCTAGCCATGTTGCGCACTGCTGCCACCCTGGAGCCACTCGAGGTAAGCAGCGTCAGGCTGGAGCCCGCACCCTGAACTCTTCCTTCACCCTGCATCCCAACCCCCTGCCCTGAGCCCCCAAACCCCTGCCCTGAGTCCCCTCCCACACTCCAAATCCCTCCCTGCACCCCAACCCACTGCCCTGAGCCCCCCTCCTGCACTCCACACCCCCTCCCCCAGGCCCCTACCCTGAGCCCCCTTGTACACCCTGCACTCCTCCTGCACCCCAACCCTTGCCCTGAGTCCTTTCATGCACACCACACCCCCTCCCACACCCCACACTCCCTCCCATACCCCAACCCCCTACCCCAGCCCTACATTCATGGCCCTGCGTGCAATTTCCCCATCAGATGTGGCCTTGTGCCAAAAAGTTTGCCCACCCCGTCATAGAACGACTCCACAGGAGACCTTACAGAGGCACAGAACAAACATCCCTAGGTAAACTGTCCCAATGGTTAATAACCCTCACTGTTAAAAATGTACACATTATTCCTAGTCTGAATTTGTCTAGCTTCAGCTTTCAACCATTTGATCTCATTATGTCTTTTTCTCCTAGATTAAAGAGTCATCTATTATCAGAAATCTCTTCCCCCTGTAGACACTTGTAGCTAGTGATCAAGTCACTTCTCAGCCTTCTCTTGGATAAATTAAATAGATTGAGCTTCTTTGGTCGCTCACTGTAAGGCTTGTTTTCCAGACCTCAAATAATTTGTTAGCTCTTTTTTGAACCCTTTGAATTTTTCAACATCATTGAAGTGTTGACACCAGAACTGGAAAAAATATCACAGTAATGGTCTCAATACACCTGTACAAAATGGTAATACCATCTCCCTACTCCTACTTGATACTCCCTTTCATATACATCCAAGAATTATGGTTACTCTTTTACCTACAACATTGCACGGGGAGCTCATGTCAAATTGGCAATCTTCCATGATTCCTAAATCATTTTCAGAGACGACTGCTTTCCAGGACACAGTCTGCCATCATATAAGTGTGACCTATATTTCTTGCTCCTAGATTGATGACCTGGCATTTGACTGTGTTTAAGAACATACGTTTTTCAAGGGGCCCTATCTCATCAACTAACTGAGGTCTGTATAACCAGCCTATCACCATTATTATTTACCACTACACCAATTTTTGTCATCTGCAAATTTTACCAGCAATTATTTTATATTTTTATGCAGTTAACATTTTACCTTTTAAATTCATTGAGATGATAGATAAAATACCTAGGGATCTAATGCTTGGGGAAAGGTTTTGAAAACACATTTTGTGCAAGAGCAATAAAAATTTAAATCTACAATGGAAAGTGGCGAATTTGTGGCCATCTATTTTACTTGGAATTCAGAATGAAAATATACTAGTATTTTAAGGACAATAAAGAATTACATGTGACTGGCTTAGATGCATACATTTTTCTGATCTTCTTTCGATGTCTGGTCATTAGAGACTGGTGAATACTGAAAAAAGTCTGAATATTTATTTGAAAATTCAAACTAGTAAGCTTTCATTGTGTTCAACCCTATTGGAGGTTTGCTTTCTGTGAACAGTCTTATGAATGAATGCAGAATGCATTTTTAGTAAATACTCATAAGGGAAAATTTTAAATTAATAAATTCAAAGTATTGGCCCTGGAAGCCTGCTTGTAAGAGTTATGCTCATCCTCAGGGAACAGCAACACACCATGTGACCAATATATCCCATGAAAACTAACTAATGCACATCAAATTGTGAACTCTATCAACAACCTGCTTGTGAACAAGCATCCATGTTACAAGCGGGCTTGGCTAGGGGCTGGGTGCTACCAGAGCTCAGCAGTGGAGGTGCACAGGATTTAAACAAATATCTGGCTCTCAGGTGGATGTAGCTAGGAGCTGGAGCAGTGATGACAAAGTGAGAGAGGGTGTTAGCCACTCCTTTTTAATAAACGGAATGGATATTACCAGTGGGCATTGCTGGTAATGTAAAACCCGCATAGACCGGCAGCTGCAATGGCAGAAAGGCAGATGTAGATTTTAACTCCCTTACTCTGTGTCAATGTCATAGGTGCATCCGAAGAAGCGGGTTTTTTACCCACGAAAGCTTATGCCCAAATAAATCTGTTAGTCTTTACGGTGCCACCGGACTCCTCGTTGTTTTTGTGATCGGTGTGTGTAGCAAGGTGCTGGCAGCCCCATAGTTCAGCTTCAGCCAAGAGCTATGTTTCAGAGTAGAACCATGCTTCTAATCAACTGTGCCAATGGATCCCAGTAGGATAAGTAGAGGATGTCAATCGCTGAGTTTTCATAGACAGCATAGTGGAAACTCTAAATTCAGGCAATTAGTATGTTTTAATTCCTTCATTTTCTACTGTTAGACTACAATTCAGAGAATAAGAAGTTATGAAAAACAGTACAGTATCAAATAACTATGCTAGTCTCTGTTGTGGGAATTTTAATTAGTTTTATATACTAAAAACGCTAAACTTTGTCTTTGACTTACGGAGCAGGAGTGATTATGTTGGAGACATGCCTTCCGGTGTTTACTTTCCTTTCGAACTTTCTGCATAGCTGTCATCATGTCCTTTCCCTAGTCCCCATTAAATAGGTTTCACAATTTTTCTTTAAGCATACATTTTTAATGTTAGATATTTCACTATAATCAATCCACAAAGCAAGGGACCCACTGGCAGTTTCTATGTTCTCTAATACAATTATCATATATTTGACCATTATTTACCAAGTTAAATCAGGTTCAAGTAGAAAGATTTTCTAAGTGCAGTTATCCTCCCAGAGCAGTGAAATTTAATTAAAAGCATATTGTCTTTTCAATCAGAAGATGGGGGTGGAGTAGGAAGTCTGCAGATGCCTAAGTATTGGTGGCTAGGTGCTTATAAAAGGAGTATTACTGTGATTGGGTTAAGTCACTGCACAGTCATTATTATTGAAGTGGTGGAAATCGCATAATTTCTCTCTAAATTGAGCTGTAGTGAGGTAGCTCTCGGTAGCTTTTGAAAGTCACTATCAAACTTCCAAGAAAATGTAATTCAGTATTTGTTTTTAATAGTCTTAAAACTGGTCTATACTGAAGAGGGGGAAAGGTTTGTTCAACTGGTTCTGGCACACAGTGTTTAAACATGGATACGTAGGTACTTGTAAGGCCTATACTGTAACAAGGTTATGCCCTATCTACACTCATGAGGGAAACTGCGTTTAAACACAGGCACTCCTTTAGAGCTGAGTACATGAGACCCAGGGCCGGCATTTCCATTTAGGCGACCTAGGCAGTCGCCTAGGGCACCAGGATTTGGGGGCGGCAATTAGGCGGCGGGAGGTCCTTCCGCGCTCCGGGTCTTCGGCAGCAATTCTGCGTGAGGTCCTTCACTCGCTCCGGGACCTGCCGCCGAAGTGCCCCGAAGACCGGGAGCGCAGAAGGACCCCCCCACCGCAGAATTGCCGACGACGACCGGGAGCGCGGAAGGACCCCCGCCTAGAGCGCCAAAAACCCTGGCGCCGCTCCTGATGAGATCTAGTGTGGAGCTACCCACTCTAGGTACAAACACTATGGAGAGCTCGCCACAGGGCTTTAGAAAGTGGCTGACCTGACTTCCATGTAGAAAGGAAGTAAGATCCATGCATGGACACTCGGCACATGTGCTTTGGGGCCAAGGTCCACATTTAACTTGCTGTACACACATAGCACATCTGTTTCAGTGCACACTTGTAGACCTATTTAAACTGAAGTTAACTTGTTTTTAAGGGTTTTTCATTATCTTTGAAAACTACAGTTAAAAGTCAACCCAAAAGAGCTTAATTTAACGGAGTCAGTTTAACATAAGCTAAGCAAATCCGTATCTTCAGCGATTAAGAACAAATCTACTATGTACACTCAGAGTGCAATTTCCAAACAGTTGTATCTTTGTTTAATTCAAACCAAGGAAATTGTTTGTTTCAAGGTTCAATGCCATTTTTATTGTAGCTCTGTCTTAAAAAAAGAGAATTAGATTTTTTTTTAAATCAGAAAAGTTCCCTTTCCCTTTTGCTGTTCTCATAAATAGCTTAAGACATTTTGTTTAAAGTTTTGTCTCTGTACAGAGAGCAAGCATGAACTTTAAATTTTAAAAATGAATATTTGTAAAGTGAATACAGCTCATTGGAAATGTTATGTCAAAATGGTTTTTCGATGAAAAATGTCCAAATGTTTCAAAAATATCAATTTTGATTAAATTTTGTTTAAAAAAAAAACAAATGAAGCATTCCAATAATGCTTTTGATCTTTTTGGAATGGACCATTTTGAGTTTTCATTTTGAATTTTTTTTTTCACCCACAAAAAAATTCAAGTTTAAAAAGGTTGAAATTGGAATGAAGTGTTTTGATTGATCTGAAATGCTTTTGTCCCAGAATTTTGTTTCACTGGAAATTTTGAATTTTTGTTTTCATTCTGTTTTGGAATGGAAAAAAATTCTAACTTGTGGACTCACACACAAAATGGACAATGTGATTTCTGCCCAGCTCTAGCATTGAGTGTCTGAAGAATAGGAGCTTTTAACTGAAATTGTTCAGCCATTTTAACTATAGCAGGTGCTTCCAAATACCCTCTATAAAATATAATTTCAGAAGTATTTAATTGATAAATACTTAACTGTAATTTTATATTTATCACCCCAAATGTAAGAAAAGTTCACGATTTGCACTATAAAGCCTTAACTGCTGAAGATATGGATTTGCTTAGCTTATATTATGTTAAACCATCTCTGTTAAATTAAGCTCTTTTGAATGGTCTTTTGATTGTAGTTGTCAAAAATAATGAAAAACTCGCCAAAACAAGTTGACTTCAATTGCCACATGATTCCTGACCTTCTCTAGAAAAGTCCAAGAGACATAAGAGATCAGGAACTGCAAAAATTAGGGTGACCAGGCGTCCGGTTTTTAAAGGGACAGTCCGTATTTAAGCCATCCTGGAAGTGTCCCGACTTTTTCTTAAAAATGGGCAAATCGTCCCATATTTTCTGTCTCCCCCGCATCAGTACTGGTGGGTCCTGCCGCTGGCTAGATCCCTGCTTGCCAGCCGCCCGCCCACCGGCAGTGAGTGTGAGGGTGCAGTGGCTGATGATGGGGGTGGGTGTGCAAAGCTGGTGGCAGTGTGAAGCTGCTGCACGCGGAGCCCTGCTGGTCTTCAGCACAGCCCCCACTGCGTGCCAGCTCTCGGCCAGCAGGGCCTCACCCCCTGTCCCGTTTCCTGCTGGCACTGGCTATGAGCTGCGATGGCTGGTGAGTGTCGCCTCTGCTGCCCACCTATCTGCCATTTACTTGCTCACTCTCTGGCTGTCCTCTCCCTGCTCTGCCCCTTCACCCCCCCACAGCCCTGCTGCTCCTTCATATCTCGTCCCGCTCCCAATGCTGTGCGGAGAACTAGCTCCTGGTCGGAGCGCTCAGCTCACCAACAGCCTGGTCGACAGACTCCTTCTTCCCCCACTGCCTCTGGCTGGGTCAGCGCCCCTGCAAAGCCCGAGATCCTCCGGCCCAGGGCACCGGCCAGGAGGAGCCGAGTCCTGCGTGTGCCAAAGTCTTTCACAGCACTGGCACGGAGAAGCCTCTCCACCCTCAGCTCAGCTCACGAGTGCGGGGGAAGTGATTTCCAGCCTGTTCATGCCCCAACCCTCCGGGACAGAGCTTAGCACCCTCTTCGCCTGCCCCCCTCCACCTCCACCCCTGGGTCCTGCCCCCAGGGAGAGCGGGGCCTGCTGAGACACTTCTCTGGCCAGGTTCACTGAAGCCCTTGCAGTTAGGTTCCCTGGGCCCTTGTACACAATGCAGCCTTAGAGTTTAACCCCTTCCTGCCTGCGCTGTAGCTGGGGGACAGGAGGTGGCTGGGTTATGTCTGTGGCCAGCAGCCGCCTAGAGGTGTTAGCTGTCTTTCAACACTGTGTGGGGAGGAAGGGACAAGCTGCTTCCAGCCACAGGGAATGGGGGGGGGGGGGGGAAAGAGATGAGCTCTGCAAAGACACGAACCAGGTCATCCCTCCCCCCCTTCTTCCCCTGTGGCTGGAAGCAGCTCCCATCCCTTCCCTTCTGCACAGTGTGGAAAGGCTGCTGCTGGCCATATTCTGGTGTGAACCCTGGCAGAAATCTGGGGAGGGGGGCCATGTGACCCTGCATGCCCCCCACCACGTGTTGCCTCTGGAAGACATGGCGCTGACCCAGGAGAGGTGGGTCCATCCTGGGGGTCCAGCCCAGCATGGAGGGCAGAGAGTGCTGGGCAGGGAGGGTCAGGTCATTTGGTCACCCCCCCCGTGTGAGAGAGGTATACAGTAATATATGTGTGTGTCACCTCTCCCTGTGTGTGTCACCCCTCCCGGTGTAAATCCTAAAGCCTTAAAGATAAGAAGGTAAATAAAAATAATCCAACTACACAGTATTTCTTTTTAACAGGGGCTCAGTCAACTTGATGTTAATTTGACTTGTTTGTACTGTATAGTTCTGATTGATTGTCATTGAACTCACTTGAATACAAGTAATTTTACCAGGTGTCCCGTACTCAGCATAGGGAAATATGGTCATCCTAGCACAAATAAAGAGAAGGCTGGTGTGCACAGAACTAAAAATTGTTTGTGCTTTACTCCAAATGATCAGGGTCAGAGATAAGAACTGGAGTTTTCATGAAAGCTTTAGTGGTCACTGTGGCAGATGGAGGACAAGCACAGATCTTGAGGGAGAGCAGAAAACTAAGCAACATTTACTTAAACACAGCAGAAATGAGAACACCAGGAGGCTGTATGAATCTTAAGGAAAAAAATTCTTGGGATGACTGGAAAATGGAAGCACAGAGAGCACTGCTGAAGACTAGTTCCCCATGGTTATTATTAATTAAACACTAACAAATGTTCAGCACCATAAAAGGCAGAAAATGAAGGAAGTGCCAAATACTGCAAGAGGATCTGTGTGGATGGACGGACCTCTGCATCCACAAACTGACTTCAGTTGGGCTTCTTGAAGGATTGGAGAATCAGGGCTTATCTACACTTACAGTGCTGCAACAGTGCAGCTGTGCCCAGGGCCAGATTAATTTTTTGTGGGCCCCAGTGTCTAGACCAAGGCCATGCCCCCCACTCTGCCCCTGCTCAGCCTCTTCTACCTGAGGTCCTGCTCACATGAGGGGGTAAAGAGGAGGGAACAGGAGCAAGGAGGGGAGGGCACAGAGAGGAACTGGCCCATGCCAGCTGGCTTGGGTTAAGGGGCTATTTAATTGTGGTGTAGGGCTTTGGGCTGCAGCCCAAGCTCTGGGACCCTCCCACCTCACAGTTTTTAATGGCAGTGTAGACACACCCCATTCGGTCCAGCCTGATGACAGCAAATGCAAAGGTATTATAACCCCGGGACATTAGAGAGGCATCTATTTAGAAGGTGGAACACATTTGTGTTTCTGCTTTGATGCCTTTTCTCCATTTAGATACCTATGTGGCTCCCTTATGATTTCTGTTATAAGCTGTAACTCCATCAATTTAAGTGAGGATTCTTCTTGGATAAAATGAAATTGGCTGCTGTGATGGGGTGTCCACCCCACACTTGCCCTAAAAGGGTTAAGGCAGATTGAGAAGGGGGCTAATTAACCCAAGAGGCCACAGCTGAGAGGAATCAGGTGGCTAAGCAATCCCCAGATGAGGAGGAAGGAGCTGGGCTGGGACTACAAAGACAGGAAATTGGAAGCAGAGAGGGCTGCTGGGAGAGTCTGGGAGGAGTGTTTGGAGGCTACAGGGACAGGTAGCTCACAGTTTCTCCCTGGGAGAGGGAAGTTAGGAGGCTGGCAAGCCTGGAGTGCTAGATTGTAAAAAAGCCTTAGGGAAAGGCAGTAAGACCTAGAAGCAAATGGACCTTGGAGGCTGACTAGGGGATCCCTGAGCTGAAACCTGGATTAGAGGGTGGGCTTGGGCTCCCATGCTAGCCACTGAGGGAGTGGCACTATGTGGCAGTGAATGGGCACACTGCTCAGGATTTGCTGGAGAAACCCTTTGGCACCTGGAAGGGGAAAATATGTGTAATGACTGGGCTGGAAGGCTGAGTCACAAAGACGCAGCAGCCCATGAAGCAAGAGAGGGATGGTAGACCCAGGGAGAGAGGCAGAGGCACATGTACAACTGTGGGAAGGAGTGTTGACCTGGTGAGCTCTTCCCCAGAGTGACCAGGAGGAAATGCCATCCTAGCAGTGTACAGAGCACCCCCATCACAGCTGCCATAGCTGTGCTATCAAATTACCATCCCATAATGGTACCAGGAAGTGCTCAGGAGTTTGAAATGCTTGCAAGGGTTGGTAATACTGGCTTAAGGTTCAGGAAATAATATATTTTATCTATCTCCAAAAGGTTAAATCTGAAAACATGTTAAATCTCAGAAGTAGGGAAGGGTACAAGCAATCAGAGGTAGCTGCTGTTGTTGCCTAGGTTAAGAAGCTTGGAAGGATGCCAAGTGAGGGCTTTGCAGAGCACTTAAAAGGCAGCTGTGGTTCAACTGAGGTTTCAGCTACACTAATCATCAGTTGGAAATACTGAAATCAAATGATTGACTTCTGACCATGGAGTCAAAAGTTCATACAATGTGAACTGATACACTTATGATAAAGACCCCCAGTGTCTGTCAGGGCTGGGTGAAACACAATTAACACTGACAAATTAATTTGGAGTGGAAGAGAATAATATTTTTCCACACTCACAACAAAGTATAGCAGTAATGCAGTTTCAGTTCTCCATTAGAATTCTTCACATCCCCTCACTTCTTTGACTCATCAGTCTTTTCAGAAAGTTAGAAAGATACTTAATGGGCAAGGAATTATTTTTACAACCCACACACTGAATGCAGGACATAGTTTATATAACTCAGAAATTGTTTGTTTTTTTTCTAAACATATACTTATAATGCCAAAGTAAGAACCAAAAGACAGAAAACCAAAACATTCAAGCTGGGATCCTGTGTGATAGCACTGGAACTTTGAAATGGTTTGTAATGGATGGTTTTGTCAGCTTGATAGCTAAAGTTCATGTCAGTGTGCAAGTGACTGACAATTGGAAGGCTGTGCCATTCTGAAGGGCAAGAGGGTGAGGAGGAAGTATTCAAACACTGCAGAAATCCAGTTTTTCCATCCAATAAAGAGAAAATCTTATGCACCTAAATTCCATGGGGAGTTTTTCTGACAGTTGACAGCCATTAGGCTTGTTTGATGCTAATTAGGTCAGACAACTATGTAAGCCATTCCTTTGCTGATAACTTCTAAATCTGTGCACAAGCCCACTTCCAGCTTCCTCTGCAGCTGTAGCTCATCTGAATGTCTTATTATTTTGAATGGAAGAAGTGAGCTCTTTAAAATGCAAAATAATGAAGATATCTTAGTGAAGAACTGCATGTCACAGCATGTTGTCCTATCCAATCAGTTTATGAATGAAGATACAGTCCCTCCTTTTGATGCTTTATTAAAAAAGAATGTTTCACTGTAGCCAGTCATTTGATTGGATTACTTACAAACTCTAATTCATGGTTGACATGTGAAGCACTGTGCTTACATATAATATACCTAAGATAAACCAGGTCTGATCCTGGGTCTATATGATGATAGTATGCTGACTTCTTACTTTTTTTTTAAATGTACTGAAACAAATAGCCATGCATCAGAAGACAATCAAAACCACTCTTGTTGATTGGACAAGGAAACCATACTTAATTTGGGAATACAAGCACCATCACTAAGCCTTGAATACTAGGAAAAGTTAATAGAATAATATCAGAGGACTTGAGAGTAACACCTGATAGACTAATATGACTGTTAGTAATTGAATACATAGGGAAGGATGATGCCTTTAGACTAGTTGTTGACTGCATAAAAATATTTTGATTCAGAAAGGTTGGTTTATTATAAACAGAAATAGATATGTTTTGGATTCTTCCCTATCCTCCTCTCCTATGTCATGTCTACTTTTTCATTGTGGAATGTCCTGAAATTCATTTTGTTTTGGACGTAGAAATGTATTGTGATTCACTAAGAACTAGATTGTGAAACCTCCACTCACTTGGTGAATATTTATACAAAAGTCCTATGGAAGCTAATGAGACTTCTTACTTGAGTAAGTGCTAATCAAAGTGAGTAAGGATTGCAGAATCTAGACTTCAATCTCATAACACCCATCTTATTCTGTACATATAAGACTGAGTTTATAGCTATGTGATTGTTTTACTTTTAAAAAAACAACAGAATGTGCTTTCTTCCCATGGCTATGCTATCAGCTCATCATCCTTTATTTTGTTTTAGTGTTGGCCATCATGACCCTGTTCCTGCAATGAGCTCACTGCAGGATTGGGGCCTTATTTGTCTGTGTACAAAAAAAAAAAGTCTGTACCATAAATCACTGTGATTAGATATAATTTAACATCCCACAATGCAACATGACCTTCTTTCCAGGGTGTTATGGCAAATCCCACAGAGAAGAGTAGCAGATGATGTGGTACCATCTAACTTGTAACTAATCATGTAACTTAATGTAATTATATTTAAGGTTTCTGGTTTTCAGTGTTTTTTCTGATATTCTTTATTCTATGAAAATTATTACTGCTTTCCAACTTGTATATTTGTTTTTTGTTTAGAATAAAAATAATTTTAAAAAATTCCAAAGTTTCTTAGTACAAGTTTTCCTCCACTTAATTTTCAAATATAAAGACAGCTCTGTCACATAGCATTGAAAGTCATAAGCTGATTAATTGCACATTCAGCGCGTTCTGTTTCTATGTCTTATTTACCTTCTCAATAACAAATTGACACAATTTGCAGAAAGGTTAAAATAACAAAAAAATACATTTACAAATAATAGTACTACTACTTTTGAAGAATGAACTGTGAAAAATAACTTCCATGTAGTTTTACAGTTTAAACTTAAAACCAGAAATCTTAATTTCAATATATTGTATAAACTGGCAAAAATAATATGGGCACTTCTCATGTTAAGAGGACATGCATGTTTGTCTCTCACCCTCCCCTTCTCCCCCATTTTTTCCCTGGTAAAGAAATCATCATAAGACCTGCCACACCAGTTCAGACCATCTAGGCCAGTATCCAGTCCCCAACATTGGCCAGTGCCAGAGTTTCAGGAAGAGTGTACAGAACAGGGCATTTGGAGTGATCCCAGCCCGTCTTCCCCCGCCGGTTTCTGGCAGCCAAAGCATGAGGTTACATCCCTGACCATCCTGGCTAACAGCCATTAGTGGACCTATCCTCCATGAACTTATCTTGTTCTTTTTTGAACCCAGTTATACTTCTGGCCATCACAACATAGCATGGCAATGAGTTCCACAGGTTAACTGTATGTTGTGTGAAAAAGTACTTCCTCTTGTTTGTATTAAACTGGCTGCCTATTAATTTAATTGGGTAAGCCCTAGTTTTTGTATTGTGGGAGAGGATACATAACTTTTTCCCCACATCATTCCTGATTTTACACATCTTTATCAGATCCTCCCTTAGTCATCTCTTTGCTGAACAGCCCTAATCTTTTTAATCGCTCCTTGTACGAAAGCTGTTCCATACCCTTGATCATATTTGCTGCCCTTCTCTGAACTTTTTCCAGTTCCACTATAGCTTTTTTGAGATGGGGCGACCAGAACTGGACAAAGCATTCCAGGTGTGGGTGCACCATGGATTTATATATTGGCATTATGATTTTTTTGGTCATTTTCTATCCCTTTCCAAATAGTGCCTAACATTTCATTGGAAGTGGTGCTGTATACTGAACTTACCTTTTCAGCAAATTATCCATGGTGATTCCAAGATTTTTCATTTGAGAGAGAACTAATTTAGAACTCATTATTATGTATGTTTAGTTGGGATTATTTTTTCCAATGTGCATTATTTTGCCCTTATAAATACTGAATTTCATCTGTCATTTTGTTGTCACCAAGTTTTGTGAGGTCCCTCTAAGTTTTTGCAGTCAGCTTTGGACTTAGCTATCGTGAATAATTATGTATCATCTACAGACTTTGGCACTTCACTGTTTACTCCCTTTTCAAGATCATTAATGAATATGTTGAACAGTTTTCTGAAAATGCAAGTAAACTACTCAAGAAATTCAAGTAGATTGGAACTGCTCAAAAATTATAAAAATTCATTGTTCACTGAATAAGGCTTGGTCTATACTATCAACCTAAACACCAGTGTAGACAGTGCTATGTCGCGAAGACCAATTACCAAGGTATTATCACTGGCTGAATATTAAAGGAGTAACTATTTATGAATTCTTGCCATGCTCCCATCAGTAAATCAGTATAAAAAGATGCCTAATTAAAAAAAATTATAGGCACTGAATTTCTAGTAACAAAAAGGCATTTTCCTTTAAAGATCCTCACTTTAAAGCATCTTCACTTTCTGACAGAATCTTTTGATCTTAAAACCATAAACAAAGGAGTCCCTTTATTTTAGTGGAAAACATATAATTGTAGGCTTCATAATGAAACTTAGGCAACAGAATGTTTACAGATCTGTTTTAACAACCAGTTTGAAGATTCACAATCCAGATACTTGAGACAATATTTTAACATTCTTTGTCTAATTAAAAGTCATATACCACCCTAGACCACAGCAACCATTCAATTGCTTAACGTTATAAACCATTAACTACATCTCTCCAAATATGAGACTGAGGGTATTAGAATATAACAGTAGTAGAACATGCCTAGAGGAAGTAACCTCCTCCCCCCAAAGTGTAGAAACACAAGTTAGGATGGTTATGGGAATCACTACTTGTAGAGTCTCTGGTATTTAATAGAGTCAGTGTTCAAAGAAAAGGATGTTCTTTAGTGGCAACAGAGGCAAATCTGTGGCCACTACTATATTACAATTGAATACACCCTCAGAATATGGCACAATCCCTGTAGATAAGGAATGTTGGACCATCTGAGCTCGAATGGACCATATCCGCTAGTCTACAAAGCTAGGTTTAATTATAGACGAGGAGCCTTTGCTTTCTTGGGAGGGGGAGTGTGTTATTTCTGATACTAGTTTATGATCCAGAGTTAGCGCCATTCAGTTATGGTTAATACAACAATTACATTATGGTATAGCCTGCTTGTATTCTCTATGATTTCTATAGACCTGTAAAAGGGCCTGCCTGTCCAGTACAACCACCTTCTGGCCAAGTGTAGCTCTGCTGAGGCCTGCCTCTGTTCCTCTTCAGTGGTCAGCAAAGGGTTCACTTCAATAGTCCAGGCAGAGCCTGTGCTAGGCATAAGCAGACTAAACAATTGCTTAGGGCCCCAAGCAACTATTAACACTGGTCTACAATTTTTGAGAAGTCGTCTGCTTCAGAGATAAAATGTGCTATTTATTATGTATTCTGATGTGCTGAATTCAAATATGACAATTAAAACAACTGATTGGCTACTGTTTCTAAGATATTTGTTTACACATTTTATGTCTATGTATATTGTGTAGATAGTAGAGTTTTAATCATAAATTGTAAACCTAGGTCTTTTCATGTGTTTATGGTTGCTTTACATGATAATATTTCACCTGTCCTGTTTATGTAACACTTTAAAAATCAGCAAAAGGGTTATATAAATAAAATTTATTATGAAATAAAAGGCAAAAAACTATTATGTACATAGTTTAGTCCTATTCAGTGTCTACTCGGCGCTTCTTGGCTTGTCTCTTGTATTCATTAAGTGGAGCCTCTCTTGTCACTGTCCAGCAATAATCTGCAAGCATTGATGGGCTCCATTTGCCCTGATAGCATTTCTCCATTGTTGCAATATCCTGGTGAAATCGCTCACCGTGCTCGTCACTCACTGCTCCGCAGTTCAGTGGAAAAAAAATCTAGATGAGTGCGCAAAAAATGTCTCTTTAGTGACATGTTGCAACCAAGGCTTTTGTATGCCTTGAGGAGGTTTTCCACCAACAACCTGTAGTTGTCTGCCTTGTTGTTTCTGAGAAAATTTATTGCTACTAACTGGAAGGCTTTCCATGCCGTCTTTTCCTTGCCACGCAGTGCATGGTCAAATGCATCATCTCGAAGAAGTTCACGAATCTGAGGACCAACAAAGACACCTTCCTTTATCTTAGCTTCACTTAACCTTGGAAATTTTCCACAGAGGTACTTGAAAGCTGCTTGTGTTTTATCAATGGCCTCGACAAAGTTCTTCATCAGACCCAGTTTGATGTGTAAGGGTGGTAACTTGATTCAACAAGTGGTGGATGCTGAACACTTTTCCTCCCAGACTCCAATGACTGTCGGAGTGGCCAATCTTTCTTGATGTAGTGGGAATCTCTTACGACTATCCCGTTCGCAGAGAAAACAGCAGTACTTTGTGTATCCAGTCTGCAGACCAAGCAAGAGAGTAACAACCTTCATATCGCCACAAAGCTGCCACTGATGTTGGTCATAGTTTATGCACCTCAAAAGTTGTTTCATGTTGTCATAGGTTTGCTTCATATGGACTGCATGACCAACTGGAATTGATGGCAAAACATTGCCATTATGCAGTAAAACAGCTTTAAGACTCGTCTCCAATGAATCAATGAACAGTCTCCACTCATCTGGATCGTGAATGATGTTGAGGGCTGCCATCACACCATCGATGTTGTTGCAGGCTACAAGATCACCTTCTATGAAGAAGAATGGGACAAGATCCTTTTGACGGTCACGGAACATGGAAACCCTAACATCACCTGCCAGGAGATTCCACTGCTGTAATCTGGAGCCCAACAGCTCTGCCTTACTTGGGTAGTTCCAAATCCCTGACAAGGTCATTCAGCTCACCTTGTGTTATGAGGTGTGGTTCAGAGGAGGAGGATGGGAGAAAATGTGGGTCCTGTGACATTGATGGTTCAGGATCAGAAGTTTCATCCTCTTCCTCGTCTGACTCAAATGAGAATGATTCTGGTGCATCAGGAACCGGTAGTCCTTCTCCGTGGGGTACTGGGCCTATAGCTGATGGAATGTTTGGATAATGCACAGTCCACTTTTTCTTCTTTGACACACCTTTCCCAACTGGAGGCACCATGCAGAAGTAACAATTGCTGGTATGATCTGTTGGCTCTCTCCAAATCATTGGCACTGCAAAAGGCATAGATTTCCTTTTCCTGTTCAACCACTGGCGAAGATTTGTTGCACAAGTGTTGCAGCATATGTGTGGGGCCCACCTCTTGTCCTGATCTCCAGTTTTGCAGCCAAAATAAAGGTGATAGGCTTTCTTAACCATAGTGGTTATACTGCGCTTTTGTGATGCAAAAGTCACTTCACCACAAACACAGCAGAAGTTATCTGCACTGTTCACACAAGTACGAGGCATCTCTGCTCACTTTGGCTAAACAGAAATGTGTCCCTTTGCAAAATCAAACACTGACAAATAAGAGAGCACGACACTGTATGATTTCTAGAGCTGATATAGGGCAATTTGTTCAACAGAGTGATGCAACTTGGATCTTCGTTATGATTGCATCATCCATGACTTCTAGGAATAACATGATGCAATTCATATCATGTATGACACAATACCAGCTTCGGATTGCATCATTCATTGTTTTGCCTAAAAAGCAGGTACTGTCCAAACCCAGTCATAGATTTATTCATAGATCCAGTCAAAGATGTATTTTAGTCATTTCTGGTTTAAATTGAGATCCCTTCCCTTTATAACTCACTTATCCTCCGCCATTCCCAAGTCAAGGGTTGTATATACTGATCCAATAGCATATCTTGAAAACTAGAGCCAATCAACAATTTTAAGCATCATTTTCATTCTCAGTGACCCAGAATTAGTAAAGTTTGACTACATTTATTTCAGAAGCATTTTGGCTGTAGAGCAGTGTTATTAGTATGTGTTGTGTGGGGAGGCCCCCCAAAATATTCTTGCTTAGGGCCCCCAATGGGCTAGCACCAGCACTGAGTGCAGGAGCCAAATATTATAACATAAGCACGTCTCCTTTCAATGACGCCCCCCAAAAGGGGCACTTTAACAAAAACTTAAAGTCTGTTACCTCAGAGCCCTGGTTTGGACTACTCAAGATTGAAAGCTCCCAAAACAGGGAGCTGGGCCAGAAATTACCACCCCTTTACCAGCTGTGCAGTGTTTAGTACACACGTGCACACACACACACACACACACATACACACGAAGAAACTCCTTGATTATATGCACGTGGTTCTGTTTGCAGCTCCTGGTCAGCCTTTAAAAGGTAGTACACTCCATCACAGTACTTAGGACTTTTGTGTGGTGGACTGAATTAAGTAAACAAGGATATGTGATGATGACATCCACTAATAACAATAATTTTGGAATGCAGTATTTTATTCAGAGATTAGTGAATACGATTTCCCTAAGCACCACACTGCAGATCTCTTAGGGATTAGCTATTCCATTATTTCAGGGCTAACAGAGGGTAAAAATACTGATACACTGCTTAGTTTACCTGGTAGAGAAAAATAACACAGTGGAAGGATAATTCTTCAACTAAAATCTAAGCTTGGTGCCATAAAGAGTTCATGGCTGTATAATGCAGAGAAGAGCTCTGTTCATAACAGGTTCTCCGTAGACAATAATGAAATCTGTGGGCCAGATTTTCAACTGATGTAAATCAGTGTCGCTCCAAAGATGAAGCTATGCTTATTTTACAATAGGTGAGGAGCTAGCTCTATTATCTTCGCATTAAACCAGCAGTTTTCACACTTCATTGCACCTTGACCCCCTTCTGACAACAAAAATTAGTACATGACCACAGGAGGGGGGACCAAAACCTGAGACCGCCTGAGCCCCGCTGTCCTGGACAGGGGGCCAAAACCAAAGCCTGAGCCCCACTGCCCTGGGCGAGGGAGGAAGCCAAAGCCCAAGGGCTTCAGCCCCCAACCCGGAGCTGAAGGCCTCGGACTTGGGCTTTGGCCCCAGGTGGTGGGGCTTGGGCTTGGGCTTTGACCTCGGGCCCCAACAAGTCTAATGCCAGCCCTGCTGATCCCCTTAAAACAGGGTCACAAACCACTTTGGGGTCCCGATCCAAAGTTTAAGAACAGCTGCATTAAATTATTCACTGAAGATACTCTTGTTAACCTGTGTAGTATTGTCTCTTTTCTCCCTTATTATTGCATAATGTTAAGTTGAAAACCAAATCTCAAAACAGAGTTCTTCATGTAACTAGTTAGACATCTCTGGTTATACATTTATTTATTCTTTGTTTTCTCTTGCTTTGTTTTACTGTTTTTCTAATTGTGCTACTATTTTTTAAAAATAGAATGAAACCCTCAGAAAGCAGTATTAGTATATTAAATGGTGTCATGTTGTTTGTAATGGTAGAATTTCATATTAAGGATTACTGTAGGCACAGTTTATTAAATACGCAGTAAGATATAACCTAACAATTATTTTAGCAGGTAAATGGTATGAGTCAGTTAAGTGTTTGTGATTGAACAACAAGCACTGTCTAGTACAATTTAACTGCACAGACATTTTATTTTGAGGTTTTCTACTTAAGTCCATTTATGTATAACATTCTTGGTTTATTTGGCATAACAGTGTGCACAGACAGAATGGTACGTCAGCATTTCAGAGCCAATGTACACTATTCTAAAGTATTCATCTCTAGATGATTACTGGAAAGGAAATAGGTGAGAATAAGCTAGGTCAAGAACAGACCATATCTTCAACTTAATGTACTTGTTTCTCCAGTTGATAAGCGCTGGTTTCATATCAGGTGATATATCTCCTAAATGTCAATATAGGATATTATTATTGCACTACTTGTTCTTCAGTCAAAAGCTGACCACATAGGAGTGAAATTCACTCCTATGCAGGGGACCAGCATAAGACCTATTCATCACTGAAGTTCCACTTAAGCCTATTTTGTGCTGTAGCAGAAATATTGTCATCAACTGGCATAAGGAGTTGTATCTTTCAATTTAAAACTCTGCAGTCATTACTGTATATTCTAGGGGAAAGAAGTGGCTTTGAACAATCCCTTCTTTAACCCCACATTATTTCTTTGTCTCTGGCTTAATACTTTTTTTTTTTTTTTTTTAAATGTGGGAATGTTTTGTATTTATATTAACTAAAATTTAATCATGTGTAAATTGAAGAAAGTGTTTAAAAATCTGCTTCTCAGGCAGTAAGATATAGTATTCGCTATGACACTGACCACCGCATCACTGTCCTGAACAAACTATCCTCACAAATCTAAATCCTGAAACCTTTACTTACGAAAAATGGGGGCTGACATTCTGTGCTGAGCCACCAGGAAGCTTACAGCTGGTGCAAACTGGGTTTTCTCTCCTTCCTCTCACTGAATCTTCTTTCCTTGCTTAGTTTGGTATCTTGTAAACCATTTAAAAAGCACTAGCATAATTTAGAAAAAAAAGTATGCTGGTGTAGTAAAATAAACTGTAAACGCATGTCAACTTCTGCATATCTGTCTTGTTAGGCATCTATCTATAGTCTTATATTATGTCCAATAATGTAGCATCTGTGATCCTGAATAAAATCCAGACCCCACTGAAGTCAATGGCAAGACTCCCATTGACTTCAGTGAGGCCAAGGTTTCACCCCTGAGATTAAATGGCCTACGGTTGGATGTGATTTTGGGGATAGAGTGAGTGTTTATTGAAAATGGCTATTTCTACATGTTTCATTATTCTTTTTCTTTCCTTATAGCTGGCGTTAATGTCAGGATTTTACATTTGTAGGGCACTGGATCTCTCTTTAGAATAAACACTATTACAGATGGGATAGAACACAACTGAATACAACAATAGAGGTACCAAAGAGGCAGAAAAGATAGCAAGGCATGTAGGCGGAGAGTAGGTATATGAAAAATACCCTATGGAAACTAGCAGAGAGGAAGGAAAAAACAATCAAAATAACAATAAGAAAGAAGAATACAAATTAAGCACCAGAACAAATAAGGTCTAAAACAAGAAAAATGTCAAGAAGAACAATTAAGGCAATATATCTGAACATAAATGCAAGAAGTATGACTAAGAGTGAATTTTTTTTTAAAAGGTATTTAGCCTTTTTTTCTTTTGCTCATGCAGTATCAACAAGCAGACTGCAATTTCCTCAAATGTCTGCATATCAATCATATTTAGTCACATTTTCTGCTGAATTTTTCTTTTCTCTCTTACTCTGTTGATTGATTGTGATCAATATGTTGTACGTAGTTTATACTTGGCATTTGAAAGTTGTGCTTGTCCATATGACAAATTGTTTTGTTAGTTTTCCCTGAGTGGAATCAGAGCGAGGAATGGAGGAAGCCTCTAAAGCTTGGAGCTCTTAATATCAGTGAGAAGTAGCAGATAAGCAGGATTAGGGAATTTTGAAAAATGAGAAATCTTTTCCACTCTGGTCTTCCCTGAGGCATCATTCCTCCAGGAATTAGGCTACTGTAATTCTATTTTATTCTGTTTAGATTCTTCACTGTCCTCATCACCATAGAATCTAAGTGCCTTCCAGATTGAACGTCACGACTAGCATCTGTCGCATGTAATTCTTTCTTTCTCCTTTATTCTTCCCACAGGGAGAATGTGTGGAAAGTTTTAGACCTAAATGTATTATATGTACATTGTTTATATTAGTAAAGTCAAGGTTGAAGTGTACCTTCCCCCTATACTTGGAGGAACAGTGGTGGTTTTTTGTGGTGGTTCTTAGACTCTGGGAGAGTTAGCTTTCTTTGGATCCAGTCCAAGACTGTGGAACTATGTCTTTCACACAGACAAGCTTTACCCTGGTGATGGCAATTAAATTTGCCAGAGGAGCAAAGTGGTCAACCACAATGCTCATCCTGGAGCATCAGATGATCTTTTAAGTACTCTGGGGCCCAGACCACCGAGTTCCTTGAATATAAAGACTAAGTCCTTGAATTGCTGCGTAGGATTGCCAACCCTCCAGCATTGTCCTGGAGTCTCCAGGAATTTAAAGATTAATTTTAAATTAAAGATTATATCATGTGATAAAACCTCCAGGAATACGTCCATCCAAAATTAGTAACCCTTGGTAAGAGTTATTCCTGGATGCAGTTTAAATTTAAACTTTCTCGGCACATTACCAGAGTGCAATTTTGAATGTGATCCCAGCTGAAAAGGGTGCAAATAGAATTCTATCTTGTTTAATTGCCTTTGGGCCAGAGCTCTGAGGGATTTGCCTTTACTGCAACATAAGGCCCTGGACCCACAATGAACTTCATGTGGATGGACCCCTGCACTCACACAGTCCTCCTGAAGTCAATGGGGCTCTGTGCTGGGGTGGGACTTCATGCAGGTACAGGGGTCTTTCAGTGAGGAGCTCATTTGTATCAATCAGCATGAGTACAGCTAGGATTAAATTGCTTAAAAGTATGAAAAAAGAATAAAGAGGGAGAGTTAAGAAAAAGGCATATTAAAATGACAATCACCAAACAGAAGGGAGATCAGAAATAAGCTAAATGTTTTTTTTTAAAAAAGCCAAATATAAGAAATGAAACATTTCACAGGACACTAAGAAAATCAGTAAGATTTTTTTTAGAGTATATAAGAAAACTCAAGTCTGCCAGTGAGAAATATAGCAGGATCTCCAAGCAACAGCAGAGGCAACTGATGGAAAAGAGGGAGGCATTAATTAAAAACAAACAAACAAACAAACTTATTTGCCTTAGTGTTTATGCAATGAAGGATAATGGTAAGTTGGCCCAAAGAGACACAGATTTCCCAGTGGATAGAAGAAATATCTTGTGAAATCAGAATCTTAGCAGGTTATGGGGGAACTAGGATGTAAGAGGACTGTTAAGACTCATTAAAAAATGGTCATCTATGTCAGAATTTGGAGGAAGGAGCAAAAGAGCCAAGGAAAACTTGAGTTAGAAGAAAAAGAGCATGTTGACCCAGAGGTGGATTTGAATACTGGCTTCTTTATTGCGACACTTGTTCCCCTTGACCCAATTGTTGAGTAAACACTGGATTAGTTACAGCACACTTTTTGTTTGAGTTAGTATGTAAACGCCTACATCTGATAAAACACCCCAAAAATCATTAAGTAATAGAAACTCCCATACTACGATCATACCCACCCCTCTTGACTGATTACAGCATTACACATATTATACACACATTTTTACCTTGAAAATACATTTCTTTGCAGTAATTTGTTGCTACAAATTCCCTTAATCTGCAGTTCTCAAGAGAGGGAGGAAGGGGCCATGACCCAGGGCATGCTTATGTTGCTGGGAAAGGAAGGGAGGAGGAGATAACACTTCTTTAACCAAAAGGTATCCCCACATTTCTTATGCAGCTGCAACACTTATCAATTCTTAACAAGGAGAAGGGAGGGGAAAGGGATAACATTTTATCTATCAAGCAAAGGAATAGTGTGTGCCTGTGCCTACTTCCTGACACCATGCCAGCAGTTTTCCATGTCTTTACTTAACCCTTACATATTCCAACATTAAGCAGATATATTTATGTTTAAACACTGTTTGGAAAAACAGTTTGAGAGACTGGAGAAAATCGATTGCAATATCTGTGGTGAGAAAAGATTTAAATTATAAATTAAATAATCAGTAAACATAAAATCAGTAATGTTGGACTTCAACAGTAGTCAAAAAAAGGCAAATTAGGTGAGAAAGGGGGGAATATTTGGAAAGCTCTATTAAGGATAGTCAGCATGAATCTACCCACAAATAAGAACTCTGTACTTGAAACTTGGGACAATAATATCTAAAATGTTCACGTCAGCTCTTATTTTCCTGGGCCCCGTGCTCTCTGGCTCCCTCCTATGTGATATGTAGGGGGACAAAACTGCAGAAATCATGGTGTGGATGAGAGAGCCAGCTAATGTCTGCTTGGGAAAAGGGGAGATGCAAAGCAGCAACTCCACGGGAAATGCAGGAGAACTGCACTACTACTTGTGGCAAGTTAATGTGAATTCCCTTGTGTGCACTCACACCACCACTCCATCTCATTATGGGTCACCGAGCACAAGGTCCAACCATCAGCTGGTTGTGGGTCTGGGGAGGAGTGTGGCTGACTAGGTGTTTGCAGGGTTGTTTCCTCTGACAGCTGTAGATCCCCTGTGTCTGATATGTTTACTTGCATCTCACCACCACCCATCCTATGGAAAAACCACCAACTTCCATGGCTCTGGAAGCCAATTTAGTGCTCCCCTGTCTCATGGGCAGCATTTCTGTGCTGCACCTCTTAAATTATATACCTTTAAGGAGCTCATGCAAGTTAATGTAGAAAAAACAATGGAATATGTCTGGAGGTAAAAAACAAGAAATATATATATTAATTGGTAATCTATTATCAAAACACAAGAATGCCCTGGGCTTATTAATCAGGAAAGCTACTCTCAAACTTTACCAGCAAGAATAAAAACAAACAAAATACTGGGCAGCACAACCATAGCTACTATAGATAAATGATAGAACAATTTTCTAGCACTGTGTGATAATGCCTTGCAGCGTCATAGTATCTTTCCTCTTAGAATCTGAAAATGAGTAATATAAGGAACTAGTGGGCTGTGTGTGAAGCTGGAACTAAGTAGTAAAGTAGGGTTACCATATTTTGTGCCTCCAAAAGGAGGACACTCCACGGGGCCCTGGCCCCGCCCCCTCCCCCGCCCCAACTCCGCCCCCTCCCCAAAGGCTCCGCCCCCTCCCCTGCTTCCCGCGAACATTTAATTCGCGGGAAGCCNCCCCCGGCGGCCCACCGCACCCCCCGGCTCCCGGCCCCGGCGGCCCAGCGCACCCCCCCGGCGGCCCGACCCCGCGGCCCCGGCCCGGCTCCCGGCCCGGCACTGCGCCCCTGGACCCCGGCCCGGCACCGCGCGCCCGGCCCCACGACCCCGGCCCAGCCCTCCCTCCCGATTTTCCCGGACATGCCCGGCTTTTGGGGATTTCCCCCCGGACGGGGATTTGAGCCCCCAAAAGCCGGACATGTCCGGGAAAATCCGGACATATGGTAACCCTAAGTAAAGAGTGCAGTACAGCATAACCTTAATAATATAGGCACTGGAGAAACTTTTTATTCAAATAAGTGTGACAAAGTTCCTTCTCTATCTTGGTGGGTCCTGCACTTATTGGCAATTTTCTTGCCTTGTGGGTTGGGGAACAGCCCAAAGACCTTCCCCTCTGGAAGAACCCACAGTCCAGGTCAATTGGGAGGTTTGGGGGGAACACAGGCCCGCCCTCTACTCCAGGCCCAGGGCCCTGTGGACTGCAGCTGTCTATAGTGCCTCCTGTAATAACTGCATGATAGCTACAACTCCCTGGACTACTTCCCCATGGCCTCCTCCAAACACCTTCCTCCTGATGTCTGATAACACTTGTGCTCCTCAGTCCTCCAGCAATACACCTTCTCAGCTCCTTGGGCCTCTTGCTCCTAGCTACTCACACTCACACCACAAAATGAAGTGAGCTCCTTTTAAAACCCAGGTGCCCTGATTAGCCTGCCTTGATTCTAGAAGCTTCTTCTTAATTGGCTCCATGTGTCCTAATTAGCCTGCCTGCCTTAACTGCCTGCCTTCCTGATTACTCTAGTACAGCCCCTTCTCTGGTCATTCAGGGAACAGAAAACTACTCATCCAGTGACCAGTATATTTGCCTTCTACCAGACTCCTGTACCCCAGTGGTCTGGGTCTGTCACATAAGGTAAAATTCAACCCTCCTGTACCAAGCTTATGCATAGAGCAATAAGCAGAGGTGATTAGTGAAATTCACCCCCTTTAAATATGTGGTCAAGCCATGGGGTTCCAGTGCAGCCCCTTTGAGGTTGGAGTTTTGGTTTGGATGGAGGGAGAATCTACCCAGAGTTCAAGGGAAACTGAAACTGTGGCTACATGTCTATAGTGGACCCAGCAAGCCCCTCTACATCATAAATGAACTTCATTCATGGAGAGGAAATAATATATATTACTTTAATAACAAGTTAGCTACATGATTTGTATCTTCAAATATATTTATAGGCAATTTTGTGAGCACTATAGATCAATGAAAGGGACAACCTTGGATGGTCTCATCCTATCCTAAAATTTGCTATATTGGATTAGCAATGAGTAGTGATGGGTCAATATAAAATTATTTATAACAGAAATTCTAAAAGGGAAAACTAAAATAATCCCATTGACTTTTCAACTGACAGACTGAAAGATACAAAATCTTGGAAGTGCATTATTAGTGGTAATATCATACCACAGGAGTAGTCAATGGGTGGTCTGCGGGCCACATCTGAAGCACCAGAAACTTTTGAATGGACCCTAAAATCACAGAATCATAGGACTGGAAGTGATCTTGAGAGGTCATCTAGTCCAGTTCTCTGAACTCATGGCAGGACTAAGTATTATCTAGACCACTCCTGACAGGTGTTTGGAGATTTTTAAGAGCAGGTTAGACAATGATGGAGATTCCACAACCTCCCTAGGTAATTTATTCCAGTGCTTAACCACCCTGACAGTTAGGAAGTTTTTCCTAATGTCTAACCTAAACCGCCCTTGCTGCAATTTAAGCCCATTGCTTCTTGTCCTATCCTCAGAGGTTGAGAAGAATTTTTCTCCCTCTTCCTTGTAACAACCTTTTATGTACTTGAAAACTGTTATCCAGTGGTGCTGGAAATGGGAGGTCAGGGGGGGCATAGCCCTCCCACTTTTTGCCAGGGTGGACCCCACCCCCTTTCCTTTCTCTTCCCCTCAAGGCCCTATCCCCCTGGCCAGGCCACCATGGAGCCCGGGCGAGGAGCCCGGGCAGTTATGGGAGCCACGCGGACCCTACACCTGCCCGTGGTGCAAGAGGGGCTGAGAGCAGCCCCCAGCCTGTATCCCCGTCCCCCAAGCTCCCCGCCCAGACCAGGGCAGGTGGAGGGTCCACCACTCCACACCAGCTCACCACAGCTGCCCATGTGGCTCTCCCCAATCTGGCTCTGGCCTAGGGGTGGGGTCTTGGAGCTGCAGACCAGCCATGATAAGAGCTGCATGGGCAGCTGTGGGGAGTCACGGACTCTCCACCTGCTCTGGGCAAGGGGCTGCTCTTGGCGGGCCCTCCGCATCACAAGCAGGTGGACGGTCCGCCGCGGCTCACCACAGCTGTTATGATGTCCCCTTTCAATCTTTTCTTTTTTCAGACTAAACAGACCTTTCATCATTTTTGTTGCTATTCTCTGGGCATTCTCTACTTTGTCAACATCTTTCCTGAAATGTGGCATCCAGAACTGGACATGATACTCTGGTTGAGGCCTAATCAGTGTGGGGTAGAGCAGAAGAATTACTTCTCGTGTCTTGCTTACAACATTCCTGCTAATGCATCCCAGAATGAAGTTTGCTCTTTTTTGAAACAGTGTTACACTGTTGACTCATATTTAGCTTGTGATCCACTATGACCCCCAGATCCCTTCTGCAGTACTCCTTCCTAGGTAGTCATTTCCCATTTTGTATGTGTGCAATTGATTGTTTCTTCCTAAGTGGATACTTTGCATTTGTCCTTATTGAATTTCATCCTATTTACTTCAGACCATTTCTCCAGTTTGTCCGGATCAATTTGAATTTTGATCCTATCCTCCAAAGCACTTGCAATCCTTCCCAGCTTGGTATCATCCACAAACTTTATAAGTGTACTCTCTATGCCATTATTTAAATCATTCATGAAGATATTGAACAGAACCGGATCCAGAACTGATTTCTCCGGGACCTCACTTGATATGAGCCTTCCAGTTTGACGGTGAACCACTGATAACTACTCTCTGGGGATGGTTTTCCAACCAGTTATGCACCCACCTTATAGTCGCTCCATCTAGGTTGTGTTTCCCTAGTTTATGAGAAGGTCATGTGAGACAGTATCACAAGCCTTTCTACAGTCAAGATATACCACTTCCCCCACTATCCACAGGGCTTGTTACTCCATCAAAGAAAGCTATTAGGTTGGTTTGACATGATTTGTTTTTGACAAATCCATGCTGACTGTAACTTATCACCTTATTCTATTTTAGGTACTTGCAAACTGATTGCTTAATTATTTGCAGTGGGATTGTTTGCTCTTGTGCCCATAATAATGTCTCTTTGAAAAACTGTCAACTTTCTTGAACTGTTTTCCCCTTAGAGTTGCTTCCCATGTGATCTTACATACCAAACTCCCTGAGTTTGCTAAAGACTGCCTTCTTGAAATCCATTATCTTTATTGTGCAGTTTTCCCTCCGACCATGCCTTAGAATCCTACCATTTCATTATCACTTTCACCCTAGTGGCTTTCCACTTTCAAATTCTCAACCAGTTCCTCCCTATGTGTCAAAATCAAATCTAGAACAGCCTGTCCCCTAGTAGCTTTCTCCACCTTCTGAAATAAAAAATGGTCTTCAAAACATCTTTTTATTTTTAATCAAATCTTTTTATTTACTTACCATTATTGTTGTTGTTTTATTATTATTTTCTCTGGAGTCTGAACCTTGACTATACCTTGACCAAAAAATTTGGACCTTGACAAAAAATTAATTGACTATCCTTGTCATACCATGTCTAGTTTGCAATTTAAGGATATTTTTGACAGTTTTGAATCTGATTAGCACATAGTATTAAAAAGACAGTCATATTTATAATGACAGGAAAAATTATCTGTATGATTTACAGACCTTTCCAAAAGAGGTAGTACACGATACATTATATAATCCCAGTTTTTCTCTTAAGGGTCAATCTTCCAAACACTTACTACCACGCAGAGCTCATAATTCATCGGTCGTAATTTAACCACTCTGAGTAGTCCCATTGACTTCAGTGAGACCACTCATAGTAGGAAGCACTCAGGGTGAAATCCTGACCTCACTGAAGTCAATGGGGGACTTGCCATTCTCATCAGTGGGGCCAGGATTTCACCCTAGACTAGCTAGTGCTTGCTAAACCTGTTAGCGTTTGCAGGACTAAGTCGTAAGAGAGAAATAAACAGAACAATTATTAGTCTAACCAGGGCCGGCTCTGGCTTTTTTGCCCAAGCAAAAAATGAAAAAAAACCCTGCGGGGGCGGCTGGAACAGCGAAGCAAAAAAAAACAAAAAACCTGCAGGACGGCCGCAGGCAGGGTGCAGGGGGACTCCCAAGGGGGAGGGGGAGGGAGCGGGGGGGAGAGAGAGAAGGTGGGCAGGCAGGGCTTCCTTTAGCCAGGGCTCCGGTCGGCGGGGAGGGAAGGATGCGGGCTGCCCTGCCAGGCTTGCTGCAGACCTGGCACCGGCTGGGGCAGACGGAGCGCGCAGCCCGCTCCCAGCAGGGTGCTCCCCTCCTCCGCCCCCTACAGGGCGGCTGAAGCAGCAAACCAAAATGAAAAAAAAACCTGCGGGGTGGCCGAAGCGGTGAAGCAAAAAAAAAAGGATTGGAGGAAATGCCGCCCCTTAGAATCTGCCGCCCCAAGCACAAGCTTCCTCGGCTGGTGCCTGGAGCCGGCCCTGAGTCTAACTGCACTATCTAGATTCCTTACCTACAGCAGTGAATTACTATTTACAACTGGACTATGAAAGATGTCAAATACAACCGAAGATAAACGAGTTGGAGAAATATACTTGTCAATATTTTATACAGTACTCCTTCAAGTGTATTGTGAATTCTCAGTTGTAGATTCTAAAACCAGATCAGCCTCTCTGCTTATTCTGCACTTTTCCTAAAGTTTTTTTAAGTATCTGTAGCGGGGTGGTCACCCGCTCTTGCCTTAAAAGGCTTAAAACAGCCCGGGAAGGAAAAGTGGGGCTGAGTGGGGAAAGCAGCCTCAGCTGGGGGCCATGCCCCAATCAGGCCAAGGTTGACTTAATGTGGGCCCAGCTGGCCCTTGTAAGAGGGCTGGGGCCAGACGCCAGAGAGCTTTGAGAGGGAGGGACCTGGCTGCAGGGAGCTGAGAGAAGGTACCTGGAGTGGAGCAGGGCTGGGGGAAGGCCAAGGGAGCTGGGAAGCTCTGGCCTGGAAACTCCCCAGGCTGTGGCCTAGTGGAAGGCCAATTAGGTACTGTGGTTGCAGGGGGCAGCCCACAGGTAGGCAGAGGCAGCAGGTCCAAACCCCCCTTGCCTATGATGAGTGGCTTTTATACTGCAGTCCGCCCCAGTGAGCGGGGGCTAGATGGTGACTGGCAGTAGCCCACGACTGAGGAAAGGTGCGTATAAAGGGTTGGGGTTTCCCCTAGGTGGGGAGACCCTGAGTCTGCAGGGATATTGCCTGAGGGCAGCACCCCAAAGACAAGGGGCACCGGGTCCTGGGAGCGACACGGGGGGCCGGTGGCAGTGGGACACTGGCCTGCAGAGGGCGCTCTGTGCTGGAAAGAGCTAATTCCCTGAGATGACCAGCAGGAGGTGTTGCAGGGGTGAGTCCTGCACCGTCACCGTATCCCTTTATAGTAACTAGAGGTATTCATCTTAAAGCTCATCTGTTTTCATACTCAGGATCTGCATTGTTATTCAATTCCTCTGTTAGATCTACTGACATTTTACCAAGCAAAAAATAAATTAATCATCCCCTTATTAAAGCTGTCATAATCTATCTTACTTGTGGTGATGCAGGTGATAAGCTTGAAATACGTTTGCAGTACTTTATAACCCTGCTTGCACTAATTAAACCTTCTGGCTGCACTTACATATGCAACTTGTTTAGCGTGCAAAGATGGATTCTCTTTTCCAGCATATTGCAGAGATCACTATTCATACTGATTTGCAAAAAGGACCAATTTATGCCAGATCTTCCTGGCCTCCAAAGTTTTAAAAATTATCATGTATATAGCACCATAAATTTATGTGGTACATTATAAACAGGATGTGACTTGTCTGAAGAGCTTACACTTTAATGGCCAAATCCTCTACTGGTGTAAATTAATATTGCTCATTGAATTCAGAAGATCTATGCTGGTTTACTCCAGCTGAGGATCTGGTCCCACAATCAATGGAATCAAATATCATTTCTCTGGTATTTTCAAGACAAAGAATTCCAAAGATGTTCGCAATGCATGACATTGTAACCTTGAAACAGTAATTTAAACTTCATAGTTTTTTGGTTTTGTTTCCTTGGATGAAATTCAAGGCCCTAAGAACAATTTCTGCCCTGAGTGAAAGGTTGAAGTGGGGCTTAAGTGGTCACTTGCTGTCTGCACTGGGTTGAATTTCACTTCATACACATTAATGCTCTTTAGAGAAACTATGCTCCACAGCAGCTATATAATTTCTGTCTGAGCTTACGCTGCTATAGAGTCTACATCAAATTAAGGGTGCGTCTACACTTTAAACTGGGGGTTAATTTTTAGCTTGAGATTTATCCATGCTAGCTCTGATTGAGCTACTGTGCTAAAAATAGTATTTCTGCATGGGCATGAGTAGCAGGAGAGGCTACTTGCTTTATGTACATCTCTGACAGTACCTACTTAGGGTGGCTAAGCCTCTCCTGCCATTTGTGCTGCCATGGCTCCATTCTAATTTTAGCATATTCACTCTAATAATCAGAGCAGAATTTGACTCAGACTCACTATTATAAAGCGAAGAGAATGCAGAGTACCAGGTACAAGCTCCTGAGTTCAACTACAGCATTACATTTGTTTATCAGGTGCATATATTGATGGCTAAATGACTTACTGTGATGATTAGCCCCTTTTCCTGGAAATATTTGACCAGTGGAACAGCATTCTGCTTGAAATTAATAAGTCGTCTTTGAGTGGCTTTGAGGTTATCATCAGGTCTCCCTTGCTGTTCAGCACGTTTCAATAACCTTTCTTTCAGCCGCTGATTGGAACAGGCCAGAAACACCACCAAATCTGGAGTGCAGATCTGTAGTGAGGATTATCCAAAAAGACTGTGATTTAGTAAACCATCCAGAACAGCCATAAACAACAGTAACCTTTTCATGTAAGTCTTAAATATGCTATCCTTGCATATATTATTTCTGAGCAGCTTGCTGACTTTGACAAACTCAGTAATTCTCAGTTGACTTTGCAGGCTACTTTATATATAGACATGTTTGTCACGTTTTTATTACTAAAAGGTTTCAGTACATTGTAACTAAAATTTAGATCTTAAAAAAAATCAAAATATATAAGTATCCCATATTCCACAGGAAACCCCTGTGTAGTTTCCAAAAGTAAATAATGTATTCAATAAGATGGAATTTAAAATCCAACAGTCACTATACAGTTTACTAGGGTGCAGAGCCAGAAGACCGAAGACCTGATTTCTGTTCCCAGATCCACTATAAACTTCCTCTGTAACTTAAGGACAGTCTTTTATTTTTCCATGGCTCAGTTTCCTTATAGTAAAATGATGATAGTATCATCCAGTTATTCTTGATTCAGAATGTTCTTCTTTTCTCATCTTTCTTTTGTCTGTTCGTCAGCATATTTCCATCTCTAGATGTTTCCTAACCCTGACTTGACTATTGCAATCAGTTTTCCCTAAATCTTTTCCTGTTCCTTAAGTCCTCATGCACTAAAGTTTACAGAGTGCAGAATTCTATAGCCAGATGACTCAGCTGCAGCTGGATGTGAGACCATATCAACCCAATTGTTCCTCAAATTCTAGCCATCTCACAATTCAATTTAAATTGTCCTTATGATTTTCAAAGCTCTTCATGGACTTTTAGTTACTTCTGTTATCAACCAGAAGTTTCTCAAGTAAGAGAGATGCTCACAGAATAAGTAAGACCAGCAGAGCCATGATAACCACTCATAGAAAATCTCCTAAAAGTTCTCATGAAACAGAGGTCTTCAGAGCCCATTGTTCATTGCTTTATTCCATATGATAAATACAGTGGGGGGAAAAAATGTCAAAAGCACATAAGTGGCTTAGATGCTGAATCCTACTGAAAGTTGATGGGACTTAAGCTCCTAAACCACTTAGGTGCTTTTGAAAATGTTACCTGATATTCTTGATGTTCCCCCAGCCTACAACATCCATTCTCCTCAGTTTACTGATTCTCATTGGACTGTGAATCCAAAGCATCATGCTCAGCAACCCTACTTAAGCTGTGCTATTTCACAAGACTGACTGGACCCTGCCTTGATTCAAGCCCTTGTTCGGTTGTTCTGCTCCATCTATCTTGAACATTCTCCTCTTTCTGTAACAAAGCAAGTTGCTTCTCTTTAAATCTTTCTTTTTCTCTTTAGCCTTTCAGAATGTGTGATGTTTCTGACTGTTAAGGAAGCTGGATAAAAATAAACTCTATTATACAGTGCACATCTCCATCTGACTACAGATTACAAAAGGGTTGTGTGCATTCCCACATACATTTATTTCTGATGTCCCTAAAATTCATTGCCAAAATTTTAACTTCTTTGTATTGTGTGTGTAAAATATATGATAATATAATAGTTAATGGTCAAGAGTGCAAGGTACACAGATTATTTCCCATAAAGTTACCTATGTATAAATTGACTTTGTCTGCACTATCTAAATAAGGTAATGTTTAGTAACATTAAAGGGGTATCGTTAAGAATTATTAAAATGTGGACAGGGAATGATTTACATACCTAAAGTAACATGTTTATTAGTATAATCATTCATAAGTAAGCTACTGTAGTCAGTAACACTTTATCTATGGTAGCACCTCCCATCTCAGAATTGTGAAGTGCTTAGGCTGACACATGAATTAGGCTGACACACCCATATGAGGTTCAGTACAGAAGTTCTGTCACTATTTTACAGGTGGGTTTTGTGGAGAGGTCAAGAAACAAATTTTGAAAAGTGGCCTCTAGTTATGCATGCTTCTGTTTTTGGGTGTCCAATTCTAAACATCTTTGACCTGTTTTTTCAGGGATGCTGAGCTCCTGCAACCCCAGAAGAAGTCAATGGAAGCAACAGCGGCTCACCATCAAAAAAATTAAAATTGAGGCACCCAAAATTGATGTAAACATTTCAGAATTTGAGCCCAAATCACTAGCCTATGGTCATCATGCAACAAGTCAACGGCACAGAACCTAGGAAGTACAAATGGGGAAACTCAGACTAGATAATAGGAACATTTTTAGGACTATTAATAACAGTAAGATAGAAGAAAAAATGTCAAGGGAAGCTGAGGCATCACCAGCACTACAGTGGACTAAACTAGATGATTATTGGAAAAATTTAAAGATAATGAAATCATTCTTTGTACCATGGAGTTGCCAGGTGGGGGATTGGAACTGAATGACTAAATACAGTCAAATCTAATAATTGTTTGGTACAGACTGATCTCTGTTGAAGTGATGAGAGCTATTCTGAACGCAAATCAATTAGCAATATTAGTTTTGGTCATTTTAACAGCATTTTTCCATTAGCTTATGGAATAATTTATATTTTTAATTTTAAAACTCTTTGACATAGCTGACTCAGGTAGAAAACCGCCAATCCTTTCCCTTCTCCCCTCCCCCAAGTCCAAGGCAGGTACCCCAACTCCAATAAAATAAAATCTCATATTTTTTCAAGCTATTTTAATTGTGTAGTTAACTAGGTTCTTCTGTCCCTTCCACACACCCTATAATCACAAGCCAAATTAATTGTGACAGCTGAATTCAAAGAACATCATTACTCCCAACACATCCTATGAAAAGTTAATTTCTGTGTTAGACTTCTGTGCAACAGCATTCTGGTAAAAACAGCTATGTTAAATTCAGGTGGTTGTTGTTAAGCAGGGATATGAAGAAGAACCAGAAGTTGTGGGGTTTTAATGGGCATATAATAGTAAATAAACCCAATTTACAACATGAGATTTACTCACCATTGGAGGAAAAGTACTATGTATTTCAAAGTGTTCCAAGTCATGGAACCGTATGGCTATAGAATGCCTGGTGGAAAAGTAGTGTCATCTAGTGGGGGTGAGCATCAGGGCCGGCTCTAGGATTTTTGCTCCCCAAGCAGCAACAATTTTGGCCGCCCCCCCCCTTGGTTTTTTTCTTACCCCACCCCCGGCCCCACCTCAACTCCACCCCTTCCCCAAATCCCCAGCCCTGCCACCTCCCCCCAGGCTCTCAAGCCTAGGAGGGAGGGGGAGAAGCGGCACGCGCGCGCCGCGGCTGCTCGGGATCTCCCCCTCCCTCCCAGGATTGAGAGCCTGGGAGGGAGGGCGAGCAGCAGCGCCCAAATCAGCTGTTTCGCACGCCATGGCACGTGAGCGGCAGCAGCGGAGGTGAGCTAGGGCAGCTGGGGCACATTTTTAGGGGCGGCATTCTGGCGCCGGCCATGCCGCCCCTAAAAATGTGCCGCCCCAAGCACCAGCTTGTTTTGCTGGTGCCTAGAGCCGGCCCTAGTGAGCATATTATTCGTACCCAGGACCTCTACTGTTCTAATCCTGGCTCTGCCACCATCTTGTACTTGCTAACCAACCTTATGCAAGTCAACTAAGGCCTGATCCAGTTTCCACTGAGAATAGGAGAGGGCCAGTATGGGCAGAGACCATATAGTATTTTGGACAAGTAAATAAAATTGTGGCTAACTTTTAACTTACACAGCATATCTCCTGATGGCCACCTGTCCTGGCAGAAGTGAAGAAAGGTGGGCAAAAGGCCATAGCCTCCCCATATTGTCACAGGTTTTTCCCCTCTTTCAATACTCCAATCCACAGCATCCTAATGTAGCCTGGGCTTATCAAGGCCTGCAGCTGTTCTAAGGCCTAGCCAATGTCAGTAACCCCATGCTTTCTGCTGCATGAGGCCACCATCAGGGCTGCTCAAGTGCAGTGACTGCAATATTCTGCCTTAACCTCATGTACATGTAAGGGGGCTTACTAACATTCAGTGGGGGTGTTTTGGTTGGCTAGCTCCCAGCACTAAAAAGGGAAGGGTCGGTGGCAAATCAGGAGCCTGAGACTGACAGTCCCCAGGAACAATGGGGAGAGGCCAATGCGCCAGATCAGCCTGATTGACAGGACGGGCAGGCTAATCAGAGAATCAGGAGGCTGGGGGGGGTCCCATCCTCCGTGTGAACTGGAATGGCCTGAGTCAGACAGAGTGGGGCCGAGCTAAGGAGAGAGCAGGGGCCTAAGTTAAGCTGCTGGAAGCAGAGCTGCAGCCCCAAAGCCAGAGCACAGCCCAGAGAGAGCAGAGCTGTCCTGGGAGCAGAGCTGCAGCAACCAGAGCCAGAGGGGTCAGACAAGCAGCCCAGGGAGCTGAAGGCAGAGCAGCAGCAGCCGTGCTGAGGCAGTGTGGAGCTGGGGCTGGGGCTGGAGCAGTCCGGAGCTGGGTGCGGTGAGCAGTTGGGGAGAGTGAGGGGGACCCTGGGCAGTGGGCCCAGCACAGGGAGACACCTCAACCAAGAGGCTCTGTAGGCCAGACTTGGAGGGGGATCGTAACCCTGACAGGGCGGGGGCGACGCTGGGTCCTGCCACCTAGAGCCTGAGAGTGTGTGGCCCCCTCCAGAACAAGTGTCCGACCCACAGCATCCCTGCAGCACAGCCAGGGCCTGAGAAGGAGCCTGGGACCTACAAGGAACAGACTGTGAACTGCCCTGACATTCCAGAGACACTGTTTGTGATGTTCCCTGCCACAGAGCGGGGTGATGTGTTTTCCTTTAACCTTTCCCATTTTTCCTTATTCTTTTTTAAAAATTAATTGTTAATTAAACAACTTGTATTTGCTTTAAATTGTATGAAATGATCAGTTGGTCAGGGAGGTGCTCAGTGCAAAGAGAGTACCCCGGAGTGGGGACACCGTAGCCCCTGTCCTGGGTGACCACAGCAGGGTTGGGCGTTGAGCCCCTAGGAATCCTCGGCCCAGCCGGTTTACGAGGACTCTGCCAGACAGGAGAGTGGAATGGGAGTCCTCAAGGGCAGGGAGGCCTCTGGGTAAAGGAAGTGGGATTGAGGACTCAGATCCTTTCGGTAGCCCACTTCACCGGGGTAGTGCAGAAGCCAGGAAAGTTTCCCACAATAGCGGGACCATTCCCCCACTTACATACAGCATAAAATCACACACAGAGTGAGCAACAAGAAACAGATTCCCCAGGAAACCAATAGCTCCCAAGGAAAAATGGGGAGAGGGTAGGACTGTGTAGTGGCATAGAGGGCAAAGCAGGAAGATGCCTTCTGCCTGGCACCACATTTTGTGAGCAGCCCCTGTTTCGCCCCCTCCCCCCACACTCACTAGTCAATCTCAGTGCTTATAAGAAACACTAGATTGACCAATGGCAACTCTCCTAACAAAGGAGATCTGCCCATGGGCTGGCAAATGCTGTGGCCCCACCACACAAACTGGGCTGATTGTGAGGGGCCAGTTCCCTTTAGAGTCAATGGAAAGACACATTCTGGGTCTTAGTTTTCTCTTCCAAGTTTTAAAATTAGGATAAAAAGAGGGTACATCACAGTGAGTGCTGTGAGGAAGAATTGTTTGCACATTGCTTTTTAAAATATAAAGCACTATAAAAGTGCTAAGTATTGTTATTAATGTTTTTTTTACTAACAACAGTAATAGTGTAGTAAGCTTCATGCTGTTAACACCAGAAACCCAGTAGCTGAAGCTGTTTATCCTGAAGCCTTGGCTTTTATGCTTGGAAACACATATCATCCACCCAGAGAAAATGTCAGTCCAAACAGTAGTTTAAAATTCTTAACACGTGAAGCCTATTGTCAAATCAAGCTATTCTCTAAAAGGTTTCTTAAAAGGAAATAGTGATTCAAGATTATATTAGATGTTAACATATGTGGTGGGCCGACCCAATAGATTCTAATTTTTGTGACGGCTGCATTAATACCCCTCATCGGTAGAGTACAAATGTTCAGTCAGAAAGCAGTTGAAAACTGTGCTACAAAATTTATGTTTATTAGCATTTCTCCCCGGTGTTTAGGTGCAAAAAGTGTTGCTCACAAAAAGATAACTTCTTTCTTACATGCAGATATAATTTGTATGAGAAAAGTACAAAACACTCCAAATATTAGTGATGACTGCATTTCTTTTCTTCATGAAGCCCTGTGTTTCCTGTTTACCACTTGACCTCAGCCGCAGCTATATCTTCAAGAGTATGCATCAGCTATGGCTTCAAGGGTGTGCATATGAAGTAGGGATGTGATAAATTACTGTGGACACAGATGTGTGGGAATAATTCACTGGCGATAGATATAGGTGCCTTACATAAAAATTAGTATGGAAAATGTTTTCGCAACAAAGGTTTTTTCAAAAGTGGTTATAATTCAGTTGAAAATCAGCCTGCTGTTAAGATGCATTCAAAAGTACATCGCTTTGAATTTCCTAACTAGGGGACAGATTGTATTCTGAGGATTAGCATGCAGAAGTGATCCTCCACATGCAGATCTCTCCTGCCCTGCACAGAAAGAAAAACCCATCATCTCCATACCAGTGCTTCCCCTAATACTCTTCTTTTGGGACTCAAGGATAGTGTTCTGTAGATCCAGCAATCTGTGCACAGGCAAGGAGCAAGAGGGATGCAGATACAGTCAGGAACCCATTCTTCTTGTCATCTCTTAGCTTTACACTCACTACCCATCTTTAGAAGTCATAGGTGAGTAGACACCAACTGTCTGGCTCCAAGAAATGGGACCCTCAGGCAGTAGGAAGGCAGAGGGCTTCCATATGGTTAGTCCTGTATCCCTTGGGGAACTGAAAAAGTTGTGAGTCACGCCCCATTGCCCAACATAGGGAGATGAGCCCCACTCTCCATTCCTCTGAGGAATACAAAGGACATCCCAGAAGGGAACTATGGCTGAAAAGACTAAATACATTTTCTGTTTCCTGTTTTAATAGATTCATAGATCCTGAGGCCAGAAGGTGACCATTGTGATCATCTAGTCTGACCTCCTATATAGCACAAGCCATAGAACTTCCCCAGAATAATTCATAGGGCATATCTTTTAGAAAAACATCCAGACTTGATCTAAAAATTGTCAGTGAGGAAAAATCCAACATGACTCTTGGTAAATTGTTCCACTGGTTAATTGGTCTCTGTTAAAAATTCACACCTTATTTCTAGTTTAGTTTCAACTTCCAACCATTGGATTGTGTTACATTTTTCTCTGCTAGATTGAAGAGCCCGCTATTAAACATTTGTTCCACATGTAGGTAATATGTAATCAAGTCACCCCTTAATCTTCTCTTTTGTTGAGTTAAATAGGCTGTGCTCCTTGAGTCTATTGCTAAGGCATGCTTTCTAATTCTGTAATCATTCTCATGGCTCTTCTCTGAACTCTCCCCAATTTATCAACATCCTGCACCTCTCTCCCATGAAGCTGGAAAAAAAAAAATGAAGTGTCTTGGCTCCCAAAGCAGCTGGCACAGTAAAAAGAAAAACGTAAAAGATTGAAGAAAATGTAGTTAAAAACTGATGTGAATGTTAAGGTGGGGGAGGGGAGTTAATTTTTTACAAGGAACATGCGAAGAATTAACCACTTGAACTATTTCCAGAGTTGAACAAATGCTGCTACGTTTGCAAAGCCTTATGTTTCCAGTGGATTAATACTTCATGATACGTGCCTAGACTGTGCACCGAGGTAGTAAAGACCCAGACTGATTCAGTGCTCACAAATTATCCTTTCTACATTTGTTGTTAAAATTAAGGGCCATCCATGTAGAAAGAACATACATATTTTATGTACACAGATAACTAATGTAAGAGTAATTAAGCACTGGAACAAATTACCTAGGGAGATTGTGGAATCTCCATCATTGGAGGTTTTTAAATACAGGTTAGACAAACGCCTATCAGGAATTGTCTAGATAATACTTAGTCCTGCTTGAGTGCAGAGGACTGGACTAGATGACCTATCTAGGTTCTTTCAGTCCTACATTTCTATGATTATTAATGTTACACACATATATGAACTGTAGCATATGAAAGAGGCCATACTAATTCATACATGACTCAGTACATGAACTCTTAGGACCAATATGTATAGCTTTCATATATGTCATATTTGTATTCCATGCTTTCTCTTATGCAGGTTCGGAAGAGTACGGGGAAAGGCATCTTACTCACATGAGTCCCGATCCAAAGCCTTTTAAAGTTAATGGTAAGACTCCATTGATCTGAATGGGTGCTGGAACAGGCAGGGAGTAACTAGAATCACAATGCTTGAATTCTCTGAACTAAAGGGTGGGAGGAATTGTTAAAGGACCGAACTGTGAGAATTTGCATATATTTTCCTTTGGTAGATGGTAGGAATGAGAAGCGATTGCCTATGTTCATAGTAATTTTGTTATAAATATTACCCAAATCTAAAACCTACTTGAGATCCAACCCCTTTGCACTGCACCACAGTGCCATGTTCTGGCCATAAATGTCCAGCAGGGAGTTCCCCTGCCATAGGGGACCTCCCACTAACATAAAGCTGGTAAAGGTGGTCCCTGCATCAGCTCCTCCTGTCCCTGGGATAGGTGAAGTGTCTAGGAAAGGTGGGGCATGTTGAGATGGCATGTGGCTGTCGTGGGTTTGAATTCCACTACACCTTTCCTCCATTGATGTAGAATCCATTGGAGGCCCCATGCCAGTGGTATAAATTAGAACAATCAGGGGTTGTTCTAAATCTTACTGGCATAGACTGGCCCTCATGGTCAGAGAGCTGGAATTGGCTCCCCAACCCCCACTGAGTGGAGCTCAGCAGAGGAGAAATTCTGGCTGTGTGTAGGCAGTAGGTATTCTACTATGGATTACTTTCTTGTTGAGTTTTAAACTAAAGCAAAGAACATACAGTTTCAACTCTAAACACAACAAGGGGGTGCAGAATGGTGCCAGTCCTCTTATCTTTTATAATAAAAATTTCTGGTGAGCAAATCCAATTCTCTTTTAGTCTGAGTCACCTCCTACTTAAACCAGTGTAAATTGGAAGTAAATCTATTGAAGGCAATGGTATTACTGGAATAAAGCCAGTGTAAATGACAGGGAGGCTTTGTAATCTCTGGAGGTATTTTTCATGTCTCCTCTTATTACTCAGATTGCAATAGTTGCCAGCTAGAAAATTAGATGATTAAACTCTCTTTTTTCCTCATTAGACCAAAAAAAAAGAAAAAAAGAAAATATCACTGATTTGCTTCATTTCTTAATTCCTGGTACATTCTACTGGATACTCATGAGAAGACGTAATTGATCTTTCATGCACACTCATCATTAGATTAATAGTGCATTTAACTCTAATTACACTAATAAAGGTTACTATAAAGTTACTTTATGTCCATTGTGCTGTTACTCCCCATGATAATTACTGATCTGCTGTGTATAATCCCATCTCTGCCAGGTCATTAGACTATTTGCATAATTTTTCTTTTTTGTTTTTGGAAAACAAAAATGTGTTTCCAATTATGCCAAATGATGCATGCTGCTGGAAGGGGGTTTGCTACTAATTTACTTCAGTCTTTCATAACGTGAGTGCTACGTGGGTAACACAATTGTTTCCCCAACATTCATATAGGTATTTATTCTGATTAGGCCTAGACTGGGAGTTGGGGCAATTGCCTAGTGGGTTAAATCTTCACACCAGCTGGAGGGTCTCTTCTCTCTCAGATGCATGCGATTTAAGCATGAAATTCATGCCTGTGCAGAGGGAACTTAAATGGGATTTAAATGGTATATAAACCGTGTGCTGACCCTCTAAATATCATCCTGAATACACTGACTGGGAACTCTGTTACTTATGACTTTGATGCAGTCATCAGGGCCTCAGTAACAAGTGCCAACAGCATTACCTGCTAGTTGGCCTTTCTCCCTGCAGATCAGCATCCCAAACATATAGTCAACAGCTCTGCTTTTTGCTCCTCCCTCAGCGTAACTCTCACTCCTGGGCAGCAGGTACCTCAAGGAGGGTAACTAGGACACACAGGCAGTGTGTTAAAACCCTCTGCCTCAGCACATAGGAGTTAGGAAGCAAGTGTTACTGATCATACAGACCAATTTACTCTACGCTTATGCCTTTAGTCAAGTATTAGTCCATTAGGAAATGGTATTTTGGGGCTTGAGCAGCCAGGGACAAAGGATAAAACGGTGGGGCCAAGAGGAGATAAACAGTTGAATTTGTGGGGGTAGTGAGCTATTTGAGATGGAGTTTTAGGAATGGGGAAGAACAGGAGAGGAGCAGGCAAGAGGAGGAAGATACATAGATTTTTGAGAAGGAAAGGTAGATTTACTTTCTGGGCAATGGATTTATTTTAGGGGTGACAGATGAGATAGGAAAAGATGGATTTGTTTCGCAGGAGTAGAGAATCTGGCTCATAACACTTTGTGGGAGGGGTTGCGGGTAGTGGTGGGTGTGTAGCTGTTGGAATGAACCGGAATGCACCAAACAGCAGGAGGAGGCACTTTCATCTTAGATAAATAACAGCACAGTTGAATTCAAGAGAACTTCAGTTGTTCTGAAGAACAAAATTTTCACCATCCTTCCCCTTTTACTAAGTACCTTTCTTTTCTCTATAGGCATTAAGATTGAAATTCACCCATCAGTGGATGGTCATAAAATATCTGTGATATAGTGGACTTGTAATTGTTCTGCTCTGCAAATCCCAGCACAGAGAACAGGACTAGTGGCCACAAACACTAATGTGGGGCTGTATAAGGCTTGCAGCTACTATCCGTGCCCAAGGATTTGAGTAACAGACCTAGAGGATCTGTAGTGCTGCCCTGAGTCTGCTGTTGTATAGGAGGAGAATTCAGTTCTCCCCAAGTTCCTACAGTGTTCTCTGCACAAAACCTGTTTTACTCCAGCATTGAGGAGAGAGCATGGACTCCTCCCTGGGGGAAATGTATTTGGGAATTAACAGGTTAACCTACTTCATACAAAATGGTTCTCTATAAATTAAGAAAAACAAAAAGGCTTCCAATCTTCCGGTTTGCAAAGCACATGTAGAAATGAATTTACATGTTCTCAGAGGCATCTTTAAAAGAACATTGTATATATTTGATTGAAATTTAATTTCCTCAAATTCATCCATATTATATAGCTCACACAACACAATTAAAAATACTTATTCTTTACAAATTAAGCTCTTTATTTTAACATAGAATTAAACTCTACACTCTTCATTAACATATCCATGAATTGCAATATCTACCATACATTTCATTTCATTATTGATATATCTACCTGTTAATAAATTCTAGTCAGATTTGGATGTATTTACTCCTGCTGAGATAAAAAAAAACAACAACTGCTGAACTCAGAAGGGAAGAGTGATATATGAGTGAATGAAAATGGAATAAAAGTAATTGAAATTAACTGAAAAATATAATGCTAAGCTGTGGTTTTCCTAGGAAGAAAAGACCTACTGTCACCTCAGAGACTGGATGAGAAGGTCAAGCTGCAGTTTCTTCTTCATAGGCAATTTGAGTTCAACTCACCAATCAGAGCCATCACATTATGGTGTCACTGGAGCTGAAGATACTTTACATGCATGAGCATGCTGCTCCTGTAGGTGACTTGCTGGATTTCAAGCTGACAGGTTAATACTAAGTAAATCGCTTTCATCTCAACATTTTCCAAAATGTGCTTGGAATTTAAATAACTTTCCAATATTTGCCAATCTAAAGGAAAGTGGAATGCCTGCTTTTAGGGTACTTATTTATTGAGGCTCAAAGAAGGGACAAACCAGAATTAAATCAGCAGTACTGACAGCCTCAAGCATTCAAAAATAATGAACAGGTCTCCAAAAAAATCATGAACAAATTTGGGGTTCTTTTTATTTGCTTTTTGGTTCATGTTTTCAAGCTTTTGTCCATGACCAGGAGGGATAGAAACTTATTTTCATTTAAAATGGTAGCTGAGATTCTCATGTAATCACATGATTCAAGGAGCTGGAATTTTAAGAATAAGCACTATTATCACAAAAGTTGGCAACACTCTTGAAATAGGAAATGGGGGAATCAAAACTGCGCAAGAACCCAAGGCCTTCCTGTGAGAAAAGCTATCTGGGTTAGGATGTGAGACGTTCAGTCACTGGGAGAAGGAATTAAAGCAGAGAAATAAAGGCCTTACTTTGGACATAGACAAGTGGCTCTAAGGAAAACTGTGACTCCCAGTGTTCAGAGTCTGATTTTGACATCATGCTAGTTTATGTCAGTCATAAAATCATTTTGTTGACTGGAATTACACCAAGTGGTCATGGCTGCTATTGGAGGCTGAGCACTTTTGCTGCTCAGATACCATGGTGACACGAGCCTCGGTATTACCCAAATTAGAAAATCTAGAAGCCAGTTTATTATTCTAACTAATCCAGTATCTACAGAGGGAGCTGAGACATTTCTGCTTAGTCACATGGAGGGTTTTGTAGACCAAGAAAATTGCGCCTCAATTCTAATTTGAAGTGTCATCTGTTCCTTTGGGCTTTAAGATGTAAATATGGATGCCATGCAAGGAGGACTAGCATGACTAGAGATGATTGTTTGGAGGGTTGTCTTTCTTCCCCTTGATTTGTAGATCTGAAGTGATACAGAAATAATAGCCACCTCTGGGTACTCTGAAGATGCACATTTACTACAGGCATTCTGACTAGCTGAGATGCACTCTGTTTTGATATGATTCTACATAGTACTACTTTGGGAACATTCTAGCTGCACGGCACCATCAAGCTGATGGTGGAAACATAACTGGGAGATATTATAATCTCTAAACTATTCCTATATTCAGGAATATTAGCATTAATTGGTTTGTTTTGGCTCAAATATATTTTGTCCTAGTGAAAAGGGAGTATGTGAAGTTCAGTGAATCAAGCTTTTGGATTAGCTGAAGTGGCAAGAAGAAATGTGTTGAAGTTAGTAGAAGTAAATACATCAGAAGTTTAACTAGAATTCGCTGTCAATATAAAAAATGTATGCAAGAGCAGACGTAATTAATGCTCATACTGTAGCATTTTGTAATTTCTTGATTAAGTAAAGAAAAGATGTAAATCCAAAGAGTGCTAACTCTTCATAATTGAGACATGTGAGCTGGAAAACCAAATAAGTGTAATTTTTAATTAAATACACACAATTTTAAGATCAGATATTGTGTTAAAGACGCTTCTGCTGATACAGGCACTTATTTAACTAATTTCTACATGTGCTTACAAACAAAAATGGTAGAATGCTGTCTTTGTATTTTTTTAGTATGGTGAGCCATTTCTGACAATTAATTAGCCATTAGCTTGTCCTTGTAATTACTGGGCATACGTCCTTCATTAATCACTTTCATAATGGAGTAGAGTGTAAGCCAGTGGTTCCCAAACTTGGTTCGTGGCTTGTTCAGGGTAAGCCTCTGGCAGGTCGTGAGACGCTTTGTTTACCTGAGTGTCCGCAGGTACGGCTGCTTGCAGCTCCTAGTGGCTGCGGTTCGCCGTTCCAGGCCAATGGGAGCTGCGGGAAGCGATGGCCTGGCCCATGCCGCTTCCTGTAGCTCCCATTGGCCAGGAACAGCAAAACGCGGCCACTGGGAGCTGCGAGCAGCCACACCTGTGGACGCTCAGGTAAACAAAGCATCTCGTGGCTCGCCAGGGGCTTACCCTGAACAAGCCACGAACCAAGTTTGGGAACCACTGGTGTAAGCATATAAAATTTGAGGATGACACCAACGAAAGGGGTTCCATGCATTTTGGAGGACAGCATTAAAATTCAAAATGACCTTGAGAAATTGGAGAATTGGTCTGAAATCAATAAGATGAAATTCAGTGAAGATGAGTGCAGAGTACTACACTCAGGAAGGAAAAATCAAATGCACAAATACAAATTGTGAAATAACTGGCTAGGGAGCAGTACAGCTAGACTGTGATCAATTGTTCTCCAGGTCCATTGAAGGTAGGACAAGAAGTAATTGACTTATTCTGCAGCAAGGGAGATGTAGGCAGGGTGAAAGTGGTCTGGTATGGGTCGGTACGGCATACCAGTAAGAAGTGGCCACCAGTACCGGCCCGTATGCAGCCAATGTTAAAGCGCTGCCGTGGCTTTAACTTCACTGCCCCTTTTGCCTCCTACCTACCCACCTGTCGGCGGCCCTGCCGGTAGGGATCCTACCAGCAGGGCTGCTGGTGGGGGGTGGTGTGTGTGTAAAAGGGGCAGCTGCCCCGGGGCTCAGCAATTTAAAGGGGCCTGGGGCTCCCAGCGACTGCTGCTGCTACCGCGGCAGTGGCCAGAGCCCTGGACCCTTTTAAATCACCACTGGAGCCCCAGGCAGTGCAGGCCAGGCAGCGCGGATGGGCTGGCTGGGGGAGGCTGACCCCCCAGCCCTGCCCCCTTCCGCCAAGGCTTCACCCCCTTCCGGGGGCCCGGAGCTGGGCCCCCAGACCGGTAAGTCTTCTGTGTTACTTTCACCCCTGGATTTAGGTTAGATATTAAGATAAACTATCTAACTATAAGGATAGTTAAGCATTGGAATAAACTTCCAAAGGAGGTTGTGGAATCCCCATCATTGGAGGTTTTTAAGAACAGGTTGGAAAAAACACCTGTCAGCGATGGCTTAGGTATACTTGATCCTGCCTCAATGTAGGTGGCTAGACTACATGACCGCTCTTCCAGCCCTACATTTCTATGATTCTGTAGTGACATTTATACCCTAGTACTGCATAGAGGTTAAGTAAATCTCCTTCATTCAGGGAACTCTGTAGAGGTGGTGTGTGTATGGCAGATTTTCCTCTCTGTGGTCACTAGCCTGTAGCCTACCAGCCTATGCCTTACACACACCCTACATGGAGGTTTTGGAGCACTGAATCTTGATAAGAATGGAATCTCTCCTGGCCCACCTCCAGCCTGCCACCAACAACATTCTCCACGGTAGCCTATTCAGAGGCAGTGCAGGGCCTGCCTTTCTGGTGTATCTTAGGTACAGAGGCCCCTTATGTGGACACTATCCAGACATCTTCCTCAGCCTCACTTCCCCACATCTCACAGTCAGAGCAAATATAGGGTTCAGTGACACAGAGCACCTATGCAGGCCCTCTCCATTTGCCTCTGATGCCAAAAAAAAAAAAGACCCAAAATTGCAAAAATGTTTAATTGAATTAAACAAGGCTGTTTGTTTTTGAAACCTGCCCTGCTTATTGCTCTCTGTATCCCACCCTCTCCACGTCAACTTAATCTCTCTTCCTGCTTTACCCATTCTCCCGTTTCCTTTATTACTCATCTCCAATTCCACATAATTTAACCATTTACCCTTTTGCAAAGTCTCCTTGTTCATTCTCTCCCATTTAATTTGATGTCATTATGTATGTTCTTGCAATGTGATTTAACTATGTGTAAACAGTGTCAAAAGAAGGGGACTCCAGTGAAAATGCTGCTTTGCAAGTGAAAATTCCTTTGGTAATTATACACTTTCACAGGCCAGTACACATCCATCCCCAACATGCTACAGATTATAATAAATGACAAGGGATGAATTTATTACAACACTCTGTCCCCACTGCCCATTGTTGTCCCCCCCAATCCATATTTTATCTATTTCAAGGGATCCTAGAGAGTAGTCTATACATCCACTGTACTGTGGCATGTTCTGCATATCCCAATACAAACTCACAATATTTATTATTAATTTCACAGCACCCAAAAGTGTGCAAAGTGCCTTATAGAAAAAATAAGACACAACCACTGTTCTAAAGAGTTTAGTCTAGTAATTTTAAATTCAGTGTGATGAATGCTGTTACCAAACTGTAAGGTGAGGATGGGATGAGGAAGAGAAATGGTTATTAAAAAGATCACCTGTTGTGAGCATGTGTACATCTTTATAGTTCAATTAAATTTAACCTTTTAAAATGTGATTGTAATAACCTAGATTGTGTACCCCTTACTCACACTGGTGGGCACTTATTCCCATACATAGTCTGATTGACTTCAGAGGGACTGAAGTCAGTCATGTGACTAAGTATTCACCAACTTAAATAAGGGGTATATATTCCAGGCTAATATGGATTTGATGATTATTTTCATTACTGGGGATTTCACCATTTCTCTTACATGTTCTACTTCCTAGTAGATCTTCTAATTAAGATGTATCTTCTTATTTAATCAAAACGCCCTTTGCTGCAGCTTCAACTCATTATTTCTCATCTTTTCACTTTTGGCTAATGAGAACAATTTTCCCCTTTCCTTATTATAAATTATGAATAGCTTCTACACACAGCCAGTAAGAAAGTTTAAACATTTATAAATTGTAGAAAACACAAGTCATATTTTTTAATTGCCGTCTCATACAAATTATTGTGAAGTGTTCAGTAGTTTGTACTTCACAATTCCACTGCACTTTCTACCTAAGGATCTCTAAACACTTTATAAACATTATCAAGTTTAGCCTGAAGGCTATGCTATCCCTTCAGTTATTAGCCTCATGCTACAGAAAGGGGTCTGAGTCACAGAGAGAGTAAGTGGCTTACTGAAGCTTATCACACAGAAAGTCTATGGTAGAGTTGGGACTAGAATCCAGATCTGGTAGCTACCGGCTGCCAATCCAGTACCTTAAGCACAAGACCATCCCTCTTATCGTTGGAGAATTGTTGGTTGCTCTACAGAGATCTTTTAAGAGATAACCAGCATTCTTTACTTCTATACAATACAAAACCAGGAGAAACGTGACCCTATCCCCATTGATCATACCGCACAGCAGATTAAAATAGTTCTAGTATATTTTAATGCATATGTCAGCCCTAGGTGTATAGTAATTTCCATGGCCCTTGTGTGGGGAGAGGGAAGGGATAGGGAAGACAGTATTCTCTCCCCATGACACTACCCCAAAAAGCTCCACCAGCTCCACAACTCCAACTTGTGGAGCTGGTGATGATTCCTTCCTCCCTTCCTCACTGGTCTGATTTACCCCAGAACAGATCAGACTGGAACATGGCTGCATACATAGGATTACGCACAGAGACACAAATAGCACTGCATTGTCAGAATAGGACTCTGAGGAATATAATTTAGCAAATGCCATTTGATCAGCTTGAAAATGAAGGATGTGACTGGTAGTATATTCCAGCCTAAAATGACCAAATATATCCCCTCTTTCCTCTGAAAAACATAAGAATAAATCAACAGCAGCCCTGAAGCAATGGGACGTATTAAAAAGGAGCCCAAGTTAGCATTTGTCATCATCCCCGTCTGTTTGCCTAGTCTCCTAGGATCAATGAGAGCTAACAATGTTACCAGAAGGGTATCTTTAACACATATTAGCGGAACTTTGATAGGACAATTGAATTTTTAAAAAAGCTAATAAGAGATATTTGAGTGCAGCAACAGAAGAGTTCACAAATAAGCCTTTACCTCTTCCTGCTCCCTTTCTGTGCAGAGGGATTTACCTTTCAGTGGCTACCCCCATCACCTCCTCAGGCTTGACAGAAGCATAGCGGTATTAGTCACAACATCTTTAAGAGTGAAATGCACCCCTGCGTAGGGGCTTATGTGGGATTTAAGAGGTTTATAGGCCAAGTGCTGGTCCTATGTATATGGAATAATTTCACCATAGGATAGTTGTTGGGGGTATGGAGAACCCGTGCAGTGTAGTTCCTGCCTATCCCTCCACTTCCATCTCTTTTCATTCTTCCCTTGCCAACAACAGAATCAAACAACAAAGCCATAGCACCAAGAAGCTTCCTCCATTTCACCACTAAATCACTGCTTTTAGTTGTATGCCATTCGTCATCATTCATCTGTAAGCTCTTAGACCAGGGGTGGCCAACCTGAGCCTGAGAAGGAGCCAGAATTTACCAATGTACGTTGCCAAAGAGCCGTAGTAATACATCAGCAGCCCCCCATCAGCTCCGCCCCACTCCCAGCGACTCCCGCCCACTGGCAGCCTCGCCGATCAACACCTCCCCCTCCCTCCTCGCACCTCTCAATCAGCTGTTTCGTGGTGTGCAGGAGGCTCGGAGGGGGAGGAGTGAGGGCATAGCAGGCTCGGGAGGGGGCAGGAAGGGGTGGAGTGGGGGCAGGGCCTGTGGCAGAGCCAGGGGTTGAGCAGTGAGCACCCCCCGGCACATTGGATAGTTGGCACCTGTAACTCCAGCCCTAGAGTCAGTGCCTATACAAGGAGCCGCATATTAAAGTTGGCAACCCCTTTCTTAGACAGTGAACTCTTCAGGGAAGGGACTTTGTTCTCATTGGACCCAATAGAATAAAGAACCTAGGTGGTCTGTTAAATAGTGATAGATTACTCATGCTTAAAGTTAAACACTTGTTTAAATGCTTTGCTGAATCTGGGGCCGTGTCTGTAAAATGCCTTATTACTGTTTAATTTTCTCTAATTCTATGCTATTTTTTAAACGTTTAATTGGTTGGTGACAGTGTTTGAGTTTTCCTCTTTGTTCTGCTTATTAGATTTTAATATAGGATTTATCTTTTGTTGTTGACAATCATCAGTGTGTTATAAATTTTTTAAATGTTAAATGTCTACTCCTGCTATCTCTGCACATTCAAGTTTCCCCTTAATGTTTGTGGGAGATTTAGTGCACAAAGACTGCAGGATCAGACCATATGTTCTTAAAGAAATAAATACATACATAGACTTCGGCAAAAGGCTCATAGTGAGATGAATAAATGTGCTGGGCTTGATTCTCAATTACAGTAAGGCTCTGGCAGTGTAATGGGGCCATATCCCTTTAAGGCCAAGTTACAATGCTTGAGCAAAAATGTAAAAGGGTCTTAGAGTAAATAAGAATAAGGCCCAATTTTTAATGATGTATGTACTTACACTGTATGATCACTATTCTTATATCTCTATAAGTATTTATGTAATGCATAAACCTTATATATACCTGCCTGGCATAACTCTCTTCAAATTACACCACCCTGCTTACACTCACTGCAATTTTATTATAAAAAGATATTTTAAACGTCTACTGAAAACGAAAAGTGAATCAAGGAATGATGATTCGGACTAAATTTCTTTTCTTTTTTCAGTTTCGAAAATAATTAACATTAACCACAAACTTCTCCTTTCTTAATTTATAAGCAAATGTAGCTGGCAGTCATCAACCGTTTTCCATAATAACTATTTTGTCAGTTTCTTTTAATTTTCACAATTTGGTTTTCTGAACTTCACCCAGAATTATACCTTATAAAAGAGCAATAATGAAGAGCCTCATTAGGCTGCTTTCTTTTTGTTACTTCTATTGAGGCAATTCCATTTAGAATTCAAAGTACAGAAATGATAATTAGTGCTGTTAGTGATTGTGGAGCACTCTGAAATGGTTTGCTTGAAAAGCATGCTAGAAATGCAATATTGAATTGTAACCTTTGCATATGGCCATAAGGAAATATTATATGTTACAGTGTTTAACCAGAAGATTAAATAACATTTTTTCCTCACAACACTGCACCCAAGTGGAAATTACATTTACATATTTTAGATTTACTTATATACATGCCTTCATACACGTCTATGTCATCCTGATAGACTCTGTATTTTACTATGTAATCATTTTATCTGACTAAATTGATTTCAGCAGAACTAGGCAAGCCAACAGACAACTATTTCTAAAATGAGATGACCACTACTGGATTAAGTGAGCTCACAAAAATGCAGGCAATTTTAATCTTAGCATTTGTTTCAATCTTTTCAGCACCTCAGAATAACCTTGAGACCATTCCTCTATGATTGTGAAGGAATTCATTGATTTCAATGTGTTTCTCTTAATGAACATTTAAATTGTACAATTAAATATTAAAGGATAACTTTTTTCCCTTCCTAAATGATTAATGTATGAAAATTGTTCGATTTTTTTCCTTAACTTGGGAGGATTTTCAATACATCAGCAGAAGGTTAGGCTTATTTGGTTCCACTATCACATTCTGTCTTTTTACAGAATTTTCTGTCTTCATACTCTAAAGTATATGCCAAGAAAGTGACCTTTTGTCAACTGTAATTATGTTGAAAAGATTTGAAGAGCAATGCTGAGAATCTGCTCATTAATTTCAAGAAGCTTAACAATGATATGAGACACATAAGTTTTCTTAAGAATAAAGACAGTCTCTTACTTGGTCCTCAAAGGAGAGTGCCTGTGCAACGTCTCTTGGAAATCCATCAATAACTATACCTTCTTCATCAGGAATCTGCATTAATCTCTGCTTTATCTCAGTTATGGTTGTTTCCTTTCATGGAGAGAAATAGTTTTAAAAGTTTTTTGGTGATGCACATTAACGCAGCATGTAAAAATCTTTTACCAAAGAGAAGGTATTTCTTAGGTGAGTTGTACCTGAGGGGCCAGTTCTCCCGTAGTAATTATTTTAGCAATTAGACTCCATTTTCTATTGCTGCTTGTATTGTGGATCTTCTTCCTTAACAATTCACCAACTGATATGTATTCAAATCCATAACGTTCTGCTATTTTCAAACTTTGGGTTCCCTTCCCACTTCCTGGGCCACCTATTGTAAAAATAAGCAAAAAATTGTGCTTTCATTTGGAATGTCAAATTCACTATGACATCTCCCAGTGTACTATCAAATCAAATCCTGCAGATGTTTCATAGTTAGCACTCTCATCAAAGTCAGTGGAAGTGGATCTATTGCGGGACCGAACCTAAAGTTAACAATCTAAAATAAAATATCTGCATGAGTCAAAAAAACAGATGAGCTTGTTCTTTCTGGGCCCGATTCTCCATTCACTTACCTCCCTTTACTAACCTCTTTAGTGGAGCTTTTCCTGGTTTATACTAGTGTAAGGAAGAAGAGTCTCAAGCCCTCTTCTGCATTTCAGTTAAGGAAAGCTATTACTAATAGAATCCAAATGGAGGGATGGATATTCTGATGACCTTATTCACATTAAAAATGTACTTTAGTCTACAAGTGGTCGCACTTAAGTCAATGGAACTACTCATGGAATAGGAGTATCAATGTCTATTCCTATGTCTGCAGAAAATTCTGGAGTTTGTAAAATTAACATACTTTAAAATGTTAAATGAGTGGAGAAGGTATAAGAGAATTGGTATATGTAATGATTTCTGTCATATACACTTCAGGGACCCCAAGAATTTAAGAACCATTCAGAATTAGTTTTATCCTTCTGTGTACTTTTAAAAATAAAGTAATACAGTGGAAGCAAATACAGTAACTCCCTATTCAATGTCCTCTCACTTAATGTTGTTTCGATCTTACGTCCCTGCTCAATTACAGAACATGCTCCATTTAAAGTTGTGCAATGTTTCACTAGAACGTCGTTTGGCTGCCTGCTTTGTCCACAGCTGGCAGCCCCACATCAGCTCCCCTACGCCCCCCCCCCAGCGCCTCCCGCCCACCAGCAGACCTCATGGATTAGCACCTTCCTCCTCCTCCCCCTGCGTCCTGCCCGCCGCAATCAGCTGGCTTGTGGTGTTCACAAAGGAAGGGGGAGGAGTGAGGACTCGGCGCGCAGGCTCCCTCTCCCTCCCCTGCCTCCCGAATGCTGCAAACCAGCTGATTGCTGTGGGCAGGAGGCGGGGGAGGGAAGGGGAGGAGTGAGGACACGGCGTGCGGAGTAAAGGGGGAGGGTTTCACTCTTATCTTCAGGGAAAACTTTCCTTTGCCATGAAACACATAATAAAAAGGAAGTGCACACAGTCCTGTATTTCTATGCTTTCATCTTAGTTTTGTGCCCAAAAATATAATTAAGCCACAAATTATTGGGTATCAAAGGTTCACAACCTTCTCATATCTAAGTTTTTATCAGTCAGAAAATTACCTTTATACCAAACTGATTTATGAAACAATGAGGAAAAGTTCAGAGAATAAAGTTAGGAGGACAAGTGCAAAATTATTTCCCAGGTCAAATAATTATCCATTTTCCTCTTTTGCAGATTTGATGTTTCTTGGTATGACTTAAGTTGACAAGTGTGTTTACAAAGAGGGAGGAAGTTGAATTTGGTTGCTATTTTTTGGATAATGTAAAGAATTTGAAAGTAGCTGTTATACGCCACGTGCAACAGAGGATTCTTTTCCTGCTAAGCTTCAGAGCCATTCAATGGGGGCAAGTCAGCCCAATGGCTGAAGTAGCTTTTGTGGGCTGCTTACATAGTTCTCTTTAGATGGGAAACAGAAAGATCTTCACAGCACCCATCCCCTGCTCCTTACATGCCGTCAGGCAGGAAGCACGCGCTGAGTAGAACTCCACCCTGTTCTAGGAGTGCACGCTTACTGTGCATTTCACCTACATCTAGTCTTCACCCACTTTACTTGTGCAATGGAACCACATTGATTCCACTGCATGAGAGCCTTCCATGGCCACAGAGTAGAGAGGCCTGGATTTGCTCCCTTATGAAAAGGACGGCCATCTATTTGTTAAAATAAGAAAAATAAAAGGCATTTGTGTTACTTCTCCATCTGCCGAAGGTCATAGAGTTCAAAGAATATGAAGGCTCTGGAATTTCCCCATGTTTTGATTTCTGCATTAGAAAGTAGGAGCAACAGGCTGAGGAAAACACCATTGTCTAGCAGCCCTATGAGGGGTATGCACTAGTAGCTATGAAAATGTGATGCTTTTTTGTTTTATGTGTATTGCCCTTTACATTTCTAAGAACTCTCCCTGTGTGCAGAGTTCAGCAGACATTTTGTTCTCAGCGCTTCTGCTGTACATCGTAGAGGAGACACACACATTATCCTCTCTCATGGAGATTGCATTTTGTTCCCTTTAATATAAGTCCTTTTAGATTCAGAATCTGATTCTTGACTGCTTTGCACCTTGTGTAGTCATTTACACATATGCGAAGTAAGTGCAAAATGGGCACAAAACACTACCACCAGTGTAAGTGAGAGGAGAAGTCTGATTTGGCAGCAATTTACACTCATTTTGCACAGGTATAAATGATTAGATATGGTGCAAAGCATTGGAGAATCAGGCCCTGATATGGCATTTGAAAATCAGGCCCTCTTGGCATTTGGAAATATAACACCCAGACAACAAAAAAACTAATCCAGACAAGTGAAATGCAAATGCTTCATGTCCACTGGACAAACTATTGACCTGGATTTAAATTATAGGTATACTAAGTGATTAGCATATCTTACCTGAGGTTGAAAATTATTAGTTTGCTTGCAAATGCCACTAAGCAACAAGCAATGATGAATTTTATGAAAAGTGTGTAATTAAGTAGTTCATTCTTACTGATGACACAACTGGCTGAGTGTAGCTAGAGATGAATTTATCAAAGTAGTGGGCTGAAGAGGCACGCTTTCACTCAAGCAGGATATGCTGGTTATTTAATGCATTGAGGAGTTTTAAGCGCAGGTCACATGAGACCAGGGATCTAGTTTATCTAATTTTACATGTGTTTCCTTTTCTGTGGACAACTATACTTTCTTATCTGGCAACCAAACCTGAGACGTAGTTTGCACTTGCACCATATTCTTTCCCTAACCTAAGTGGAAAGTTTAAGTTTAAACACTGTAGGCATCTGATTTATTTACATTATAAATATCAATGACAAGAGAATAATAATACGGGTTTGTCAAACAACTGACCCTCACTTTGCCTTCATACCTAAGACAAGGATGATTTTTGGTCGAGGTCTTGTAGGATCAAATACATCATACTCCTCAATTAGCTCAGCAGTTTCAGAAAGATCTGTGTCACTTTCTATGGAGAATTGGTGGATTGGAGGGAGTCGGTCATATCGTCGATAAGGAAAGTTAGGATTGTCAGGCATCACTGCAAAACAATAAAATAAATGGGAAATAGTGGAAATAAATAGCAAAGTCAACACTACTTGCATTTTTTTATTAAATGAGGTTGACAGAAAGAAGACTAGTGTTGCTATATTAAGAAATATAGTGGTAACAAAATTTCTTCAATATCTCAAATGCTATTTTACTTACTAGAAGTATTGGGTATTGAGTCTCTCCACTCAACTGGTTTATTCAATTTTAAAAAACTAGTTTTTAGTTTATAAGATATCTTTAGTGTCTTTTGAAATGTACAAGCTTGCATTTATGGTAAAGTACTTTTATTCTTCAATGAAAATCTGCCCTCGCAGACAGCAGGAAGGTACAAGCGTCTGAGCAGATGATCCTCCTCATCTCCTGTAGGTCCCCTGAGATCTATGATTTTGTGAGTGGAAACTCTTTTTATGTTGCATACAGATACTGGATAGGAGGAATAACTATGGCAACTTGAAAAGGAACTAATTACTGATCATTAATGTTACTAATATATGAATGGCATGTATTGATATGACAGATTTAGATGTACTGAATCTCTACGTTATAGTTAGTAAATTAATGTACAGCTCTAATAACTGCTTAGAACATACAGGGACAAAATTTCAGTTGGTGTAAAGCAGTGTAGATCCACTGAAGGCAATGAGTGTGTGGCTCAAGAGGACCAGTTAAAGACCTGGCCCAAATACTGTAAAGATCTGAGGTTGAACTATGTCTATATGTAGATGTGTTACTCTCCCACAGTGCAGCGTATCCACACAACAAACATTCATCGTTTAGCTGCAGGATTATGGTGGCCAATTATGGCATGGTCAAGAGTGCTAGCAGCCAAGGAAAGAACATGTGTGTGCATCAGCAGAGCTGCATTTCCTATGTGTCAAGCACCAGGATGCACCTTTTCAAATGTGTTGGCAAGGGTTGCATCTCCGAGCACTTCCCCATACACCAGTTGAGGCATAATGCCTCCAGGAACTATGGCTTTGACAACACACTTCTTCCCCTTCTGCATCAAACTACTTCATCATAGGAGGCATAATTTTGATCAGTTTTCCCCCTACATAACAACCATTATGTGGAGAAAGCTAATGTACTCAATGATTTTTTTGCCTCTGTCTTCCCGCACAAGGTCAGCTCCCAGATTGCTGCACTGGGCAGTACAGCATGGGGAGAAGGTGACCAACCCTCTGTGGAGAAAGAAGTGGTTCGGGACTATTTAGAAAAACTGGACGTGCACAAGTCCATGGGGCCGGATGCGCTGCATCCGAGGGTGCTAAAGGAGTTGGCGGGTGAGATTGCAGAGCCATTAGCCATTATTTTTGAAAACTCATGGCGATCGGGGGAGGTCCCAGATGACTGGAAAAAGGCTAATGTAGTGCCCATCTTTAAAAAAGGGAAGAAGGAGGATCCGGGGAACTACAGGCCAGTCAGCCTCACCTCAGTCCCTGGAAAAATCATGGAGCAGGTCCTCAAGGAATCAATTATGAAACATTTAGAGGAGAGGAAAGTGATCAGGAACAGTCAGCATGGATTCACGAAGGGGAAGTCGTGCCTGACTAACCTAATTGCCTTCTATGATGAGATAACTGGCTCCGTGGATGAGGGGAAAGCAGTGGATGTGTTATTCCTTGACTTTAGCAAAGCTTTTGATACGGTCTCCCACAGTATTCTTGCCGCCAAGTTAAAGAAGTATGGGCTGGATGAATGGACTATAAGGTGGATAGAAAGCTGGCTAGATCGTCGGGCTCAATGGGTAGTGATCAATGGCTCCATGTCTAGTTGGCAGCTGGTTTCAAGCGGAGTGCCCCAAAGGTCGGTCCTGGGGCCGGTTTTGTTTAATATCTTTATTAATGATCTGGAGGATGGTGTGGACTGCACTCTCAGCAAGTTTGCAGATGACACTAAACTAGGAGACGTGGTAGATACACTAGAGGGTAGGGATCGGATACAGAGGGACCTAGACAAATTAGAAGATTGGGCCGAAAAATCCTGATGAGGTTCAACAAGGACAAGTGCAGAGTCCTGCACTTAGGACGGAAGAATCCCATGCACTGCTACAGACTAGGGACCGAATGGCTAGGTAGCAGTTCTGCAGAAAAGGACCTAGGGGTCACAGTGGACGAGAAGCTGGATATGAGTCAACAGTGTGCTCTTGTTGCCAAGAAGGCTAACGGCATTTTGGGCTGTATAAGTAGGGGCATTGCCAGCAGATCGAGAGACGTGATCGTTCCCCTTTATTCGACATTGGTGAGGCCTCATCTGGAATACTGTGTCCAGTTTTGGGCCCCACACTACAAGAAGGATGTGGAAAAATTGGAAAGAGTGCAGCGGAGGGCAACAAAAATGATTAGGGGTCTGGAGCACATGACTTATGAGGAGAGGCTGAGGGAACTGGGATTGTTTAGTCTCCAGAAGAGAAGAATGAGGGGGGATTTGATAGCAGCCTTCAACTATCTGAAGGGGGGTTCCAAAGAGGATGGAGCTCGGCTGTTCTCAGTGGTGGCAGATGACAGAACAAGGAGCAATGGTCTCAATTTTCAGTGGGGGAGGTCCAGGTTGGATATCAGGAAAAACTATTTCACTAGGAGTGTGGTGAAACACTGGAATGCGTTACCTAGGGAGGTGGTGGAGTCTCCTTCCTTGGAGGTTTTTAAGGCCCGGCTTGACAAAGCCCTGGCTGGGATGATTTAGCTGGGAATTGGTCCTGCTTTGAGCAGGGGGTTGGACTAGATGGCCTCTTGAGGTCCCTTCCAACTCTGATATTCTATGATTCTATGATTCTATGATTATGAGAAAACAAAACAACCCACCCACTATTACAAACCAAAAAATAACAAACAACTACTCTTGAAAGTAGTTTTTAAAATAATTAAATAAATTACCATTTCAGGTTTAACTGGTCATTAATTGCTTGCACATGTGTTTAAAATATTTTGGCGTATATATGTCGGTAGCTCTACAACTTTCCCCCCAAAGAAGTATAACATCTAATTTGTCATAGCAGTACGAGATAACTTGTGTAAATATACATTTTTAAAATAGTGGATCTGAAACTGCCTAATATTACACTGATACACAAAATATTCAGCTCTAGGATTTACATTACCATTCCTGAAAAAGGATCTTCTTGATTGTCCTCCATTGAGTGGGGGTAATGTCCTCTTTTCTTGACTAACAAACGTGTCCCATTTCACTTTTTCTGACCCTCCCAGTTCCTTCACTTTTTGTAAACATCCTTCCAAATATTCTATTGGGTCATCAGGTTTGTAACACACCAATCCATTCAACAGACTCTGAAACATAACATCCAAAAATAAGTTATAGTTCCAAGGTTATGAAAATAAACACTGGCTTGTATTTTGAATTTAATTTTGTTGCACCCATTTCTGCATTCCCTGCACCCCCAAAACCTCCAGTTCAAGTCAATGTTTGGGATATACAAGGAATGTAGGATTTGTGCCTACTGAGGGCACTAATATGACTTAGAACATAAGGCTCCTTGGTATGTCTTTATTTATCTGTTTACAAATGGAATGAAAGCAGAAAATAGTAACAAGTTTTCTTTAATCTTTCTTAGAACTACATCTTTGACTGGCAAATATATATAATGTTTCTTGTATTAGCTAGATAAGCCCCAAAGCTTATGTTTTCTAGTTTACTTGTTCAATAAAAATGTATAATTTTCTGAAAAACCAATATGATGACAAGCGTTTTGCTCATATTAATGTTTGAGAGATAACATTATAATAAAAACTAGATAGATCTTAAAAGCCCTGACAGGTGCTCAAACATCATGTTGATGGATGTGGTATAAGAAGCTGAACTGACCACCAGCTATAGTCATTTAGAAAATGTCCATTGTGTAGTATTAATTGTAGTATGCACTAATTGGTGCAGGATAAATGTGTATGTAGGGTAGGGTGAGACGTTATAACCACCTCTGGAGCAGACAGGATTGTTGTTTATTAGTAAAAGGATAGGTTTTGTTAGTGACAGATGGACCATTAGTTCCAATATGGCAATTCCTACTCTTAGCTTTTAACATATGCTTTAGGATGTAGTCCTTTCCATTGCATTGTTCAGCTTTCCCTGATTAATGTGCATAAAATTGGGTGCTATAGTTGAAATTAGTATAATACATGAAATACCTTACATTAATGTTTCAATATTTCTCCAAGTGTTATTTTAATAGCTACAGTTTTTATAGTTTTCAATGTTGCTTTTATATGCATTTGCATTTATAATATCGTAAATAATTTGTATGCATGACTTACACCTTTTGTAGAATCAAATAACTGAGCATTGCAACTATGTCCCTATTTCTGTGGAAGAATGCATACCTTTGTGGTACCAGAGCCTTTTATTTGCTAACACAAGTCTTGCATCTCTCTAGGTGCACAATTGCTTGTATCCATAATTAAACCATTTATTTTGTAAACTTATGAATAAAACATAAACATAGCCTTTGCCCTATATATATATGTATGTCTTTTCAATCATTCATAGGGAAAGTCTTGTTTCAAATAGCCTAAAAATAATATTTTCATACAGCTCAGACAGGAGATGGTTTACTCAGTGGAAAAATCCACATTGTACTAGAAAAAGCAAATTACTCTTCATTGATAGATACACCAGGTAGCTTACACTAAACTTCAACAATTTTATGTTTAAAAAACTCTCATTACATAGTCTGGGTTATCGATCAGTCAATGAACTGAGCTCTTGAAAAATGGATGATCATTTATCCCTAGACAATCATTTCATTTTTCTATAGAAACTCATTGGGCATATGGGTTTTATCTAAGTGGTTTTTTTTTAACCTGATTTTTAAAAAGGGTTTGGTCACACACGACGTTTTCTACTGTTGGCTGAAGGACAAAATGATCACGGAAGAGATAATAATAGCATGCACATTACGCCTTCCATCCAAGGCTGACAAAGCGCCCTGGAGTTACGTGGAATATGTGACTGACACACTCCTGTTCTCTAGCTCCCGATGGCTCCGCGTTCCCAGCCCACCCAGGGACGGCTGCTGGCCAGGCTGGGACCCGAGCCCTGAGCGGAAGGGCTGGGGGATGTTTCTGTGCTGCATGAGGCAAACCCAGCCCGGTCCGAGGAGCCAGAAAGCCCGTGTTTGCAGCGGGGTCACCTGCCGGGCGGCCCCGGGGCCGGCGCTGACACTCCCCACCCGGCCCTTCTCCAGCTGAGGAACAGGGTCGGGCGGCGCGAAGTTGGCTGCAGAAGCGCAGCCCAGATGCCTTCCCGGGCCCTCGGGCTATCCGAGCGGACTCCGTCCCTGCCAGTCTCTCCTGGCTCTGGGATGCGGAGCGGGCTCCAACCTTCTCCTCCCGGCTCCCGCCCAGCCTAGGACCCCGCCGGCCCTGCCCCCGCTCCGGGCACCCCTTGGCTCCCTCTCTCCTCATCCCCCCCCCCCCCCCGGGGCCCCTTAGCCCCCCCTCCCCTTCCCATCCCGCCCCCTCTCCCCCCCCCCCGTGCCCCCCTCCCCCCCGCCCCTCCTGCCCCCATTCCGGGTCCCTCTTGCCCCCCTCTCTCCTGCTCATTTCCCCCCCTTCTGGGCACCCCTTGGCCCCCTCCCTCCTGCCCCCCCGTCTCCTGCCCATTCCCCTCCACTCCGCAAACCCCTCTCTCCTCTGCCCCCCTCCACTCCAGGTCCCCCTCTCTCCTGCCCCCCGCCCCGGGCCCCCCCTCTCCGGCCCCCGCACTTGGCTGGCTCAGCCCCCCTTCCCGCGCTGGGGTCCGGCCTAAGGCACAGGGAGGGAGCTGGCGGGGCCGGGGTCAGACGGGTTCTCGGCGCCCCGGGATGGATCCGGCGGAGTCAGGCGGGTTCTCCTCGGGGAAGCGGCCCCCGGAATCTGTCCCCTGCCCGGGCTTGCTCCGCGGGGCGGTCACTGGGCTCCGCCCTTACCTCGAAGAGCTGCGGGATCTCCCTCCGGGCCAGGTACTCCTTGGCATCGCAGGTGTTCATGCCGCCGGCTGCCGGGGAGCGGGGCGACGGCTCCACGGCTGCTGCTCCTCCCCCGGCCCCGGGGCGCCTCCTCTCTCCCGTGTCCACGGCAGGAGCCGAGGGCTGCAGCGCGGCGCCGGCTCAGGCCACTGGCTGAGCGCTCCGCAGGGCAGAGATGAGCGAGAGGAGGCAGAGCCAGCCCCTTCCCCAGCTCTCCTGAGCACCGCTGCGGCCGCCCGGCTGTGTGCCGCGCTCCACAGCTCAGGCTGGCGGGGTGAGTGGGTGGCTGAGCAGCGCACACCCCCTCCTGCGGGCTGCATAGCGCGCACGGCACGGCCCCTTTCAGGGCTTCCGGGCACCGCTAGGCAGCCAAATGCGGCCACTTTACCGCTGGGTTAACCTGAACGTGCCAGAGGAGATCCCCCCCTAGCCCCAATCCCCCTCCCCGCTGCACCGATCTGCCAGGGCACGTAGTCTGCAGGCGGGGAGGAGGGGCACAGGGTCCGCTGGATCGAAAGCGATTCCAGCAGACCACAGTCGTCAGGAAAGTTTCATAGGCTGCAATGCAGCCAGTGCAGATTGCAAGCCAAGTCCAGGACACACTGCACGGGCACCAGCTGAGCTTCCGACCCCTGGCCGTAGTACTCAGTGCAGTTAATGACACACGTGTGTAGCTGGGACACTGCTGTTACTGGGGGCCTCCGGTGGCAACCCGGAATGGGAAATCATCGCTTAGTTATGGCCGTCATCAGAAAATATATCTGAGCCATCTGCGTGTGAGTGGACGGATGAGGATGGAGGAAGGGATGTGAGTGTGCCTGTGTGTGTCTGTGGCTAAGCCGGCGTATGAATACGTGCCTGTGGTACTGAAGAGATAGGGAGAGGGAGGTACCTGTAGACATGGTGGTGAAGTCCATGTGCACTTACCAGTGAGTAACTACTTCAGTTCCAGTGAGATCTCCCAGCGCTTCCCCTCCTTTGTCATCGATGATCCCAGTCAAGCCCTTGGGACTCTTTAGAATAAGATTTCCAGATTGGGTGAGTGCCAAGGTGAGGAAGGGTTATGTTCACGTGCAATCTTTGCTATTGGGTCAAGGCAGCCTAGATACACTTCTTAGGACTATCAAATGCTGCAGGTCACTGGTTCCTTTTCATGCATCCGACGAAGTGGGCATTCACCCACCAAAGCTTATGCTCCAATACATCTATTAGTCTTAAAGGTGCCACAGGACTCTCTGTTGCTTTTCAAGGACTGTGACTTACCATATCAGAAAGCGCTAAATGTCTTGTCCTGAACTAATCATATCTAGTCATGAAGTTAGAGAATTAATTTAGCAACTGATATAGGATCCTTTGCCAGGCCTTGATGCAAGGTGTTCAATCTGAAAAGCTTAATTTTCCTTACAATATCACATTCAAAATGGGGACAGGTGTTAAAGCCTGCTTCCAAGACACCTTGCAGAGTGGATATATCTTGGTCCCATCTCCATGGTAAAAAACATCCTCACCTTATGTGGTATTGGGGTGTTTCCAAAGGAAATCTCTAGCTACCATATTCCCACCATGACGTTGTGTAAGAGAATTTGGAAATACAGTGCTACTGTGTAGGGAAAACCAACATGTCACCTCTTGTGGTTTCCAGAGGCGGTGTTGACAAATATGCTGCTTCCACTTTTAACATTATGCATTTGAATGCAATGGGCATCTGGAACTGTATGGGGGAAGTTGGAAAAAAGCTTTGTTTACTCGTTCCTAGAACAGTTGACACCTTTATGTATATTGGAGGGATTGAGATGTGTATGTGTCATCAGACACTTCATCCTTAAATACTGAGTGTGATGAGGTGTTCATCCCATCATAGCTTAAAAGGAGTTAATGAGGCTGAGAAAGGGTCAACTAAATGAATAGGCCACAGCTGAGGGGAATTAGATGGACTAAGTAAACCCCAAATGATGATGGAGCCCGGCTGAGAAGGAGCAGGCAGGGCTAGTATAAAGCTAGGAAGCGGGCAGCAGAACAGGGCTAGAGTGAGGGAGCTTGCTGCTATTCTCTGGATGTTAGAGAGGGAGGGTGCCCTGAAAAAGTAGAAACCTCAGGGATCTGGGCCTGAAGGAAGAGTTTATCTAGAAGAATGGTGGAGCAGAAGCCTGGGAGAGGCAGAATAGGAAAAGGTTCAGGGAAATGACAGCAAGGTGGGATGTTGCAGATTTTGGGCCTGGTCCCCACTAAGTCCCCACTTCGGACTAAGGTACGCAAATTCAGCTACGTTAATAACGTAGCTGAATTCGAAGTACCTTAGTCCGAACTTACCGTGGGTCCAGATGTGGCACGGAGGCTTCCCCGTCGATGCCACGTACTCCTTTTGCTGAGCTGGAGTACCGGCGTCGACGGAGAGCACTTCCGGGATTGATCCCAGAACATCGATTACCTGCCGCCGGACCCTCCGATAAGTGAAGACGTACCCTTGGATGCTGATTTGAAGGTCCCTGAGCTGGAACCAGGATTAGAGGTTGGGCCTGGGTTCCCACCCCAGCCACTGGGGAAGTGGTACAGACTGGACAGTGGAGCAGAAGACTGCCTGGGACAGTTGTCCCATGAGATGTTGCTAGAGGTTACTAAATCTACAGTTATTCACTTGGAATAACAAACTGTAACAGGTTAAGAAACACCAAAACGTAACCCAGAAAGAAACATTGATGTAGCTACTGTACTTGCATTGGTGCATTGCTGCTCTAGTGCAAAGTGGGGTTTACACTGGCATGCTTTACTCAGGTAATTTACTGAATTAAATCTATTCAAATATTTCTAAGGTAGAGGGACTTAATTCTTATTAGATCTGGTGAATATTTTTATGAAATCTTTTACAATTAAAAGTGGTCTTTTCTCAATAATTAATCTTTATGAGAAAAATTGTTGAGATGATTGAAAATTTCAATTTTTTTCTTGAAATAATCTCACATTATGATCAAAGTCACTTGAATTTTTTCATTTACTAAAACCTTGGGTTTCAAGAAAAGGAAAATTACAATAATGACTTCAAAAACAAAATAAATACAATTTGTGATCATTTCAGTTAAAAATATTGACATTTTTCTTGAAAAATGGGTCCATTTTGAATTCCCTTCCCCTCCCCCCCCACACTCAGCTTCAATGTTTTGAAATTCTTTGTGGAATCATTTTTCTGTTTGTTTGACCTGCATCAGAGAGAGAAATTCTACCTGCTCCAACGTCTACTGACCTGGTTCAGTAATAATTTTTTATTGGCCATGGATGTCTTACATGCAGGCATATTTCTCTCACATGGAGAAATACTCATTACTCACAATAACAGTTGCAGCCAACAGGGCGGCTAACAGGGGAGTTTGAGAGGGAGTTCTCATTGGAGGAGAAGGTACCTGTATTTGCATATGTCCTGGGTGTTCCTGGGTGTTCTTGTGTGTTTGTTTGTTTTGGTTTGTAGGGGCCGGCAGGGGCTGGGTGCTGGGACGGACGCCGAGGCCTGAGCAGGGGGCGGGGCTTGGCTGATCAAGGGGCCCATAAAAGCGGCCGCCCAGCCAGGCAGCGGTACAGCTGCAAGCAGCGGCAGCCAACAGGGGAGTTTGAGAGGGAGTTTGCAGGGGGAGGCAGGAGGGCGGGGCGTGTCGTGTGCTCCGTGGCCCCAGGTGCTGTGGGCAGAAACTGCAGCAGCCATGAGCCAAGCAGCAGCAGCAGACAGAATGCAGATGGCTCCATGTGGAAGCTGTGGTATGTATATAGTCCTAGCAGGAGACCCGGAACCAAGGTATGTGTGTATGAAGTGTCGCCTTATAGTGTTACTGGAGGAAAAGATTAAGGGGCTGGAGATGCAGGTAGAGACCCTGGTGGAGTTTAGGCGGGGGTTTGAGCAGCTGATGGAGGATGGGCAAGGCGGGGCTGAAGAGGAAGGCTCTAGGGTGCAGGAGGAGGCAGTAGTAGATGACAGCGAGAGGGGAATGGAAGGAGGAGATCCAGGGAAGTGGAGGCATGTGACTGTGAGAAGTAGGCCAAGGAAAAGGAGGGCCAGTGAGGGGGGAATAGAACTCAGGAATAGGTTTGAGTGTTTGGAGAACGAGGTAGAGGGGCAGCAGGTGATGACTGAAGGTGGGAGGGTGAGGAAGAAGAGAAGAGCGGCTAGTCCGAGAGAGAGGGGGGAGGAGTTGATGGAGACAGCACCAATTATGGGCCACCAGAGGATACAGGAAGGCATAAGGGGGAGCATAAGGGAAGATAGGAGCAGACACAGGTCAGGACTAGAGGGATCGGAGACTAGATTACTAGATCGCACTGTTGCCAGGCGACGGCAGGTGTATGTAATTGGAGACTCTTTACTGAGGAGATTGGACAGGCCTGTGACCAGGGCGGACCCGGAGAACAGAAGGGTGTGCTGTCTACCGGGTGCAAAGATACGCGATGTGGACCTGCGGTTGAAAAGGATCCTGAAAGGAGCAGGTAAGAACCCCTTGATAATCCTTCATGTGGGAACGAATGACACGGCTAGGTTCTCGTTAGAGAGAATCAAGGGAGATTATGCCAGGCTGGGGAAGACTCTCAAGGAGATAGAGGCTCAGGTTATCTTTAGTGGGATTCTGCCTGTTCCGAGGGAAGGGCACCAAAGGGCTGATAGGATTGCGAGGATAAATAGTTGGCTAAGGGAGTGGTGCTATAAGGAGGGCTTTGGGATGTATGGCCACTGGGAGGCTTTCGGGGACAGACACCTGTTCTCGCGGGATGGGCTTCACCTGAGTAGGGAAGGAAATAGACTTCTGGGAGGGAGGCTGGCTCATCTTATCAAAAGAGCTTTAAACTAGGAAGTTTGGGGAGATGGTTGGGAGATGCACAGTTAATCTCCACGCCAGTTTCCGGTATTGAAAAGCTGAGTGTAATAAGAGGAGACATAGCCGGGGAAATGAGATTGGACATAGGAGGGACAGGGGGGACGAACACAAAGAGGAGCGCAACATACAGTGCTAGTAATGGGAGACAGGCTAAACGACATATATTAGGCTGTTTGTACACCAATGCGAGAAGCCTAGGTAATAAAATGGAGGAATTGGAGCTCTTGGTCCGAGAATTGAAACCGGATATCGTAGGAATAACTGAAACATGGTGGAATGGCAGTCACGACTGGAACACAGGTATGGAGGGGTATGCGCTGTTTAGGAAAGACCGGGATAAAGGTAAAGGGGGGGGGGGTGGCATTGTATGTCAATAGTGAAATAAGCTGTAAAGAAATAATAGTGGATGGAATAGATAATACAGAGTCCGTCTGGGCAATACTCAAGCTGGGTAAAAGTACTACTAGAGCCTCTCCGGGGATAGTGCTTGGGGTGTGCTATAGACCGCCGGGATCGACCCAGGATATGGATAAGGAATTGTTTAATGTATTAAGGGAGGTAAATACTAATAGAAACTGTGTAATTATGGGGGACTTTAACTTCCCGGATATAGATTGGGGAACAAACGCTAGTAGCAATAATAGGGCTCAGATGTTCCTAGATGTGCTTGCGGATCAATTCCTTTATCAAGTGGTAGCTGAGCCGACGAGGGGGGAGGCCATTTTAGATTTGATTCTGGTAAGTAGTGAGGACCTTGTTGAGGAAGTGGTAGTGGGGGACAACTTGGGCTCCAGTGATCATGAGCTAATTCGCTTTAAACTAAATGGAAAGAGTACCAGAATTAAGTCAAAGACTAGGGTTTATAATTTTAAAAAGGCCAATTTTAACAAATTAAGGGGACTGGTAAGGGAAGTGGATTGGGCAAACGTATTAAGGGACCTAAAAGCAGAAGAAGCCTGGGATTACTTTAAGTTAAAGATGCAAGAGCTGTCAGAGGCCTGTATCCCCAAAAAGGGAAAAAGATTACTAAGCAAGAGACTTAGACCGAGCTGGATGAGCGACCGGCTGAAAGGGGCGATTAGGAAAAAACAGAAAGCGTACAAAGAGTGGAAGAGGGGAGGGATCAGTAAGGAAACTTACCTTAGCGAAGTCAGAGAATGTAGAGATAGAGTGAGAAAGGCCAAAGGCCGGGAAGAGTTGGACTTAGCGAGGGGAATTAAAAGTAATAGTAAGAGGTTTTACAGCCATATAAATAGGAAGAAAGCAAAGAAAGAAGAAGTGGGACCGCTGAAGACTATAGCCGGAGAGGAGATTAAAGATAATCTAGGCATGGCGCAATATCTCAATGAATATTTTGCATCGGTGTTTAATGAGGCCAATGAAGGTATTAGGGATACTAGCACCGTTACAGAGGGGCATACGGGATGGGGGATTACCGCATCCGAGGTAGAAACAAAACTAGAACGCCTTAATGGGACTAAGTCGGGTGGACCAGACGATCTTCATCCGAGAATATTGAAGGAATTGGCGCGGGAAATAGCAGGCCCATTAGCGACTATATTTAATGAATCTGTAAACTCGGGGGTAGTCCCGTTAGACTGGAGAATAGCCAATGTGGTTCCTATTTTCAAGAAAGGGAAAAAAAGTGACCCGGGTAACTATAGGCCTGTTAGTTTAACATCAGTAGTGTGCAAGGTGCTGGAGAAGATTCTGAAAGAGAAACTAGTTGAGGACCTTGAGGTTAATGGCAAATGCGATAAATTACAGCATGGTTTTACGAAGGGCAGATCGTGCCAAACGAATCTGATCTCCTTCTTTGAGAAAGTAACGGACTTATTAGATAAGGGAAATGCGGTGGACCTAATTTACCTGGATTTCAGTAAAGCGTTTGATACAGTACCCCATGAGGAACTATTGGTTAAAATGAAAAACATGGGGATCGATATGAAAATCCAGAGGTGGATAGGGAATTGGTTAATGGGGAGAATGCAGCGGGTCGTATTAAAGGGTGAATTGTCGGGTTGGAGGGAGGTTACTAGTGGAGTGCCTCAAGGTTCGGTTTTGGGACCCATCTTATTTAATCTATTTATAACTGACCTCGGGACAGATTGCAAGAGTGGGCTGATAAAGTTTGCGGATGATACGAAGGTGGGAGGAGTTGCAAACTCGGAGGAGGATAGGGATACTCTGCAGGGAGACTTGAATGAGCTTGTGAATTGGAGTATTAGAAATAGGATGAAATTTAATAGTAAAAAGTGTAAGGTTATGCACTTGGGGATGAATAATAACAATTTTAGTTACAAGATGGGGACGCATTGGTTAGAAGTAACGGAAGAGGAGAAGGACCTAGGGGTCCTTGTGGACCGCAGGATGACTATGAGTCGGCAATGTGACGTGGCGGTGAAAAAAGCCAATGCGGTCTTGGGATGTATTAGGCGAGGTATATCTAGTAGAGATAGGGAGGTCCTGCTTCCGTTGTATAAGGCACTGGTGAGACCTCATTTGGAGTACTGTGTGCAGTTCTGGTCTCCAATGTTTAAAAAAGATGAACTCAAACTGGAACGGGTGCAGAGAAGGGCGACTAAGATGATCAGAGGAATGGAAAACCTGTCGTATGAAAAGAGATTAGAGGAGCTTGGGTTGTTTAGTCTGACAAAGCGAAGGCTGAGGGGGGATATGATTGCTATCTTTAAATATATCAGAGGGGTTAATACAAGGGAGGGAGAGGAATTATTCCAGTTTAGTACTAATGTGGACACGAGAACGAATGGATACAAACTGGCCGGGGGGAAGTTTAGGCTAGAAATTAGACGAAGGTTTCTGACCATCAGAGGGGTGAAATATTGGAACGGCCTTCCGAGGGAAACGGTGGGGGCGACGGACCTGTCTGGTTTTAAGATTAAGTTGGATAAGTTTATGGAGGGAATGGTTTAATGATAAAACATAGTAGTCAAGGAAAACCAAGCAATGGTACATGAACAACATAATGGCCAACAAGGGTCAGGCTAGAGACTCTTGCCTATATGCTCGGGGTATTACTGATCGCCATATTTGGGGTCGGGAAGGAATTTTCCTCCAGGGTAGATTGGCCGAGCCTCTGGAGGTTTTTCGCCTTCCTCCGCAGCATGGGGCAGGGAGCACTAGCAGGAGGGTCTCAGCCGATTGAAGTCACTAAAACACAGGACTGGGGACTTCAACGGTAGAGTACAGGGAAGGGTCTTGCGGCCTGCGGCATGCAGGGGGTCAGACCAGATGATCATAATGGTCCCTTCTGACCTTAATGTCTATGAGTCTATGAGTCTATGTTCTTCTATGTGCTGACAATTTTATTCTTTACGATTGTTTCAACTAATTTGCCCGGTACTGATGTTAGACTTACTGGTCTGTAATTGCTGGGATCACCTCTAGAGCCCTTTTTAAATATTGGTGTTACATTAGCTATCTTCCAGTCATTGGGTACAGAAGCCGATTTAAAGGACAGGTTACAAACCATAGTTAGTAGTTCCGCAATTTCACATTTGAGTTCTTTAACTCTTGGGTGAATGCCATCTGGTCCTGGTGACTTGTTACTGTTAAGTTTATCAATTAATTCCCAAACCTCCTCTGGTGACACCTCAATGTGTGACAATTCCTCAGATTTGTCACCTACAAAAGCCGGCTCAGGTTTGGGAATCTCCCTAACATCCTCAGCCGTGAAGACTGAAGCAAAGAATTCATTTAGTTTCTCCACAATGACTTTATCGTCTTTAAGTTCTCTGTTGATGCAAGAGCACTGACTGTGGACATGCTCTGTTGACACAAGGAGCGTTGTGTGGACATGCACAACCGATGTAATTAAAACGTCTTATGATAGTTGACTTAACTCTGTAGTGTAGACATGGCCTTAGAGATTGCTAACAGCACCCAGTAAGAGTGATTCATCAAGGGACTCCTGAGGAGTTTTAATAGGACAAGAAGTCCTATTAGTGTCAGTGAGACAAATTATGTGCTTAAAGTCAAGCACGTATGTACATGTTTGCAGGAATGCCCCTTCTTCATTCGCCCTTTAAACCAGGTTGTTTTTTTAAAACCAGCATAGCCGCCTTCTTCCTCAATTGGGGGATAGTAGGTTTTGGGGCAACTAAGGCATTCTTAAATGATTCCCAATCATCATTCACATTTTTCTGAATAAATTCTTCCTCGCAGCTATTTGGCTTATAACTGATTTTAGCTTTCAATATCCACCTTCTTAGTCCTTAATCTTCTGTTTTATTAACCATACAATATAGCTATGCTCACAAAAATAGTAAGATGAAATCTGCTCTAAAGAAAAAAATGCCATTATGGCTCCATAAACTGAACTACTATCAAGAGGCCAAAGTCTGCAGTATTTATACCAATACAATCCCATTAAAATCATTGGTTAAAAATTACTCCTATGAAGAGAACCAGTACAAGGTCAACTCACCATTAAAGTCCCACTGGTTAAATTAAGACTTAGCTAGTTCATAGATCTTTCGCTGATCTGTGCAAGATAGAATTTCACCCAAAGGAATTAAATGGGATGTCAACAGAGTCAGAGAATCTGGATTAAATTGAACAGTAGATGTAGCAACAAAGTTCACTGGTGACTATGCAATTTGCAAAATATTTTCTCCCATGGCAGCCAACTAGACAAACTGTTGGTGGTTGTGTGAATGCTGTCCGGTTACAGAACTCTTATTATGTAAGCTAAGACAAATATAGCCAGTGAAGCTGTATTGAGTACTATAGAAAGTTATGATGAAAGTTCTCCCATATTGTTCTGCAACCCTATTATGAGTAAAATATCCAGAAACCCCCTTCCTCTCACACTTGTCTTTGTGAGAAAGGATGTGTCTCAATGAGGCTGTTCCGTGGTAGGAACTGAATGAGAATCAAGAAATATACACATTGATACCAAGGATTATTACTCACACACTAATGTGCGTCTGTTGGTTCTTTATATCTCTTTCCTGCTCTTGACCTGAACTAATGTGTTTTACTGATAAATATATCTGCTACATGAAAAAGCAGCTAGTGACCTTTTACAGCTGTAATAGACTTAGTTTACTTTCTCATTTGGGATATTGATGTCAGTCAATGCCAGCTACTCAGAGCTTTAATGGACACTTTTGGAGGAATATTACCTCAATTAAAGTCAGCTACGTACAATTTCAACCTATGACACTTCAATGAGAGCTTTCTTTTTTTTTTTTAAGCTTTATAAAGTAATGCAATCTCTGAAAAAGCAGAGAGGCAAACAATTTATATTGAACTTGCAGAAAAACAGTAAGCAGTCAGAAAAACAGTAAGCACAACTTTTAAAGAACAGATCATACACATGTAGAAGTTTAAGATTTAAAAACTCAGGGCCAGATCTTCTTGTATCTCAGTTATTGATTCCTGTGTGTGTAGGGAGTTCTGCATGTTCCTACCTTCCACCCTCAAACAAAAAGGGGTATATCCAGGGCCAAGAGAATGGCCAGCCGGTCCTGACACTCCCTTGGTCCTTTGATCTTGAACAGCTGCTGGTGACTCCCTACCCTCCCTTTCCCACAACCCCTGCACTGTGCCCCTTCACCGCTAATGCCTGCTCCCCTCCTGTACCCTAATCCCTACACCCCCTTTACTCCCAACCTGTGCCCTCCTGCACCCCAACACTTGCCCCCTCCTGTGCCCCAACCCCTGCACTGTGCCCCCTTCACCCCAACCCCTGTACTCTCCTCCTGTGCCCCAATCCCTGCACCCCTTCACTTCTACCCCCTGCACTTCCCTCCTGAGCCCCTAACCCCTGCACTGTGCATGCCTCCTCACCCCAACCTGCCCTCTTCCAGTACCCCACCTGCCCCCTCCTGTACTCCTAACCGCTACACTATACCCTCATCACCCCAACCGCTGCACCTCCCTCCTGAGCCCCTGACCCCTGCACTGTGTCCCCATCATCCCAATCCCTGCCCCTCCTGTGCCCCTAACTCCTGCACTGTGCGTGCCCACTTCACCTCCACCCCTGCACTTCCCTCCTGTGCCTCAACCCTTGCACTGTGCATACGTGTGTGTATATATATATGTGTGTTATTCTTACAGTACTTATAATTGCACCTATGACTCACCAGCTGTCACACCTCCTGGTGATATGCCATGTCCATTTAGGGTCTCCTTTAGCACCGCCTGATGACAGCTGTTCAGGACCTGTGGTGAGCAGCTTCTCACAACTCAGCCCTCTAGCAAAGTCACATAGGCTGATTCCTGCCAGGATAAACCACTAGCGCACCAAATAGTAGTCCTTCAACTTTACACTGGACCCTCAGTCCAAGACTGGAACTACCAGTCTTTATCTCGGGTATCAGGGGGTTTCCATAGTTCTTACCCCTGGACAGGAGAGTTTGTGCCTCAGCAGGCTGGGGATCCTAGGCCCTACCTCTCCACTGGGTTCTGGTCCAGGGACCATTGAATAGGGAGTCAAGGCTTGACTACAGACACCCCTCGCTGCCTCCCTACACCAAGTCCTACCTTGCTTTGGGTCTTTGCCTCAGCCTCTTACCAGGTTCCCCCATGTCAGCTCTGCTCCCGCTAATCCTCTTCCACTGGCTCCTGGCAGAGCTTCTTAGCACTGTCTAGCACCCAGCTAGCTCTGCTGGAGTAGAGTTTTCTCCATTCTGATCAAAGGGCCGCCTTCCTGCTCCCTGCACCACACCTGGGACTGGGAGGACTTACTTTCTGCCACTTCATCCCAACTGCCTCCTTCAGGAAGGCTCTGTCTGCCAGCAGTCCTACTCAGCTCCCTGACTCCAGCCTGGCTTCTCTTACTGAGAGAGAGCCAGAGATCGGCTTGCCTTCCTGGACAGCACCTAACAGAGTCAGGTTCAGCCCTTTTAGCTCCTCCCACCAGCTTTGACACTTACTGCAGATGTAGTGGGTTGAGGCTGATTGCACCCGTAGGCAATCATTAACCCCACAGGCTCAGTGTGTGGTTCGTACACCCCCTCAAAGTACATAGTATGTATCAGGCACAACTGATACATTCATACAGAATCAAACCCCCAGCTATCCTTAATGGAGTTCCTCTTGAAAATATCTGTCCTTCCTTACCTGGACCCTTACTTATGCCAGGATGCCTAAATCCAACCAATCCTAAGGCCTCCCAAACCCAGCTGCTATTTAAAAAAAACAAACAAACATCACTTAATTCAGTTAATTCAACTTTTCTAAAGTCTAAACTGAATCCCTACAAGTCAAACAGTTTAATCTGTTCTAAATGGTTCAACTGATTAAATAATTTTATAGCTTGTGATAGGTCACTCAGAGGGACAGAAAGCCTAATAGTGCACCTGACCTGCAGCCCCTTGTCTCTCCATTGAGCGGAGGGGCAGTAGAGGTGCCTGATTTCTAACTCCAGACCAGGAGCATTTGGGCCTCCACCTGCATCTAGGGTTTTGCCCTAAAGTGGGAAGTGGTAGGGGGAACCAGGCCCTCCCTCTCCACCAGGTCCCACCCCAGGTCCCTGTGGGAAGTAAAACTAGCAGAATCCTCCCTGTAGAGAATGTCTAAGTCTGCCACCCTGGGCTACTGCCATCCATGTGCTTCTTCAGTTTAGGACCTGGCCCCTATAATCCAAACAGTTAATAGCTTAACAAAAAGTCCAAATGCACAGGGTCCTGCAAGACCTACTGGTTCTCAAAGGGAGTGATTGTGCTGTGCCCTCTGCAAACCCCCCCCCCCCCATCTTCAACTTCTCTGAGCTGTATAACTTACCATACTACATTGGTTGTCCTGGAGTCCTGCTCTTCCTATGTTTCATGGAGGTGGTCCAGAATTCCCCTTGGCTGCCTCCCGTACAATAATTCAAATGGGGAGAAGCCTGTGGATGCTGGGGCATCCCACAGATGACAAACAGGAGAAGTGGGAGCAAGCTCTCCCAGTGTCAGAGATCTCCTAGAACTAGAAGGGACCTTGAAAGGTCATCAAGTCCAGCCCCCTGCCTTCACTAGCAGGACCAAGTACTGATTTTGCCCCAGATCCCTAAGTAGCCCCCTCAAGGATTGATCTCACAACCCTGGGTTTAGCAGGCCAATGCTCAAACCACTGAGCTATCCCTCCCCCTTGACTCTTAGCAGGTCGCACATCTCCTTCATTAATTGGGAGGTGAAATTTGTCCTCTGATCTAATCACATCTCTTTGGAGACTTCCCCCTCCCCCACCCCAGACACTCATTGACAATGATGGCCATTGTAGCTGACTCGAGGATAGCCTTAGGGTGTCTGGTGGCATAGTCCAAGATCACCAGTTTTACTTTTCTAATGGGCCCACCAGGTCCATGCTTATCATTTCGAAGGGCACCCCTACAATAGACAGTGGTACCAGGGGGGCACCTTTGGGACCTTTTTATGATCTGTCCACTAGCACTTGGGGCATGACATGCAATATTCCCACACCTCTGAGTGGATACCTGGCCAGTAGAACTTTGTCACTAGTGTCTTCTCTCTCCCCAGAGGGTCCCCCACTGTGTTGGACAGGCCAGTTGGAGAATACACACCCCTTCAGAACTTTCTTGGTACTAGCAGCTGCATTCTCACCTCCCGTCTTGGAATCTGTTGTAGGAGCAGCAGTGATCTGTATGCTCTGTATGACTATGCTATGTATAACCTGTATGCTCAAAAGGTCTGTTACACTTCCCTGCCCCCTCTTTTGTCTCCTCTCCCTCTTTGAATACCTGTGAAGTGGCTTTCCCCCTCCCTCCTGGAATACTTGTGGGATGAATGGGCTGGTTGAACTGCTGGAAGATCAGAAGAGCTCCCAGGTAGACAAGGTGTCTGGGACTCTAATTAGGCAGCACTCACACACCCAAGAAATGATGGCACAGCAGTGGTGGCTCATCCAGCAGATGGCTATGCTCCTACAGCCCCTGGGGCAGTAGCGAGTCTCACCAGAGGAAGGCAAATACCACACTGATATCATCCATCCTGGTGGAAACTGACAAATGGGGCCCATGGATGACCCAGAGGTGTTCCATATCATGTTTGTGAGGGTTGCTGCTGTGACCCAATGGCCCATGGAAAGCTGGGCCACCCTATTGGCCCCCTCCTTGATAGGCCTGGTCCATGCAGCATACTGGGGCCTTAATGTGGTGGCCACCCAGGATTATATCCAAGGCAAGGCAGCCACCCAAGAGGACCTGAACCTCTTGCCTGAAACCTACTGGCAGTGGTTTCACCACAAGAAATTCCCATTTGGGGATCGGGGTACAGCCCTCAGCCATTGCCCAGGATCTGAAAGAACATTGCTGGCAGTGGCTCCAGCCAGAGGACTCCCTGGGGGTTCAGGTGGCTGAGAAATTAGTCATGAAGCAGTTTGCAGCTCCTCCCTGTGCTGGAACTTTTGGCAGAGGCAGTCACCCTGGCAGAGAACTGTCTGACATCCATTGGGTCTGAAGCAGATATGCCAAAGGTTGTTCTGGTGCACACCCAGGACCCATGCACTACTGATCCCTGAACCCAATTGAAGGTGTTTTGGGCACTTGGACACAGAACCCCAGTGTATGGAGGTACAAAGGCTATGAGAGGAGCCCAGAAGCCCACCCTCATTCAGCTAGGAGGGATCCAGCCCTGGTGGAGCAACCTTACTTGAAGGAGCTATCCCCTTGGAGAATTAACAATGGAATTGCCTTTTACTATGAGGGCCTGTTTTGCATATGGGCGACAAGCCCATTCATGGATCGTAACTATGGGCAAGCCTGGACAGCAGATAACCAGACTCAGAAAAAGGGCCCAGGGAAAATGCTAGTTCCCGTACAAGTGGACTGAGTAATGGTGGGGTGGGAGCTGGGGGTGGGGGAAGGGAGGCATGATCTACTTCCAGTGGAGACATACAACCCTACCCAATGAGAGAATTGAAACTGACTCTGCAAAACCACACTTAGAGCAGGCTGGAGTGGCCAAAGACATGGCCTCTTTGGTCATCTTGGGGTAGGACTTGGAAGGTTTTTATTTTTTTTAAGAAATTGCCCAGAGATGGGATGGCACATCCTAGTGGGAGACACAGCTGAGGCCAAAAGACAGGAAATGTATGCGGTGGCTGAGAAAGAACAACATAAGGAGAAGGCCCCAAGGAAAGATGAAGACCCAGGAGAAGAACCATCCTTGTGGACGAGTGGTTTGTAACCTATCCTTTAAATCAACTTTTGTACCCAAGGACTGGAAGATAGCTAATGTAAAGCCAATATTAAAAAGGGCTCTAGAGGTGATCCCAGCAATTACAGACCAGTAAGTCTAACATCACTACAAGGCAAATTAGTTGAAACAATAGTAAAGAATAAAATTGTCAGACACATAGAAGAACATAAATTGTTGGGCAAAAGTCAACATGGTTTCTGTAAAGGGAAATCATGTCTTACTAATCTATTAGTGTTTTTTGAAGGGGTCAACAAACATGTGGACAAGGGGGATCCAGTGGACATAGTGTACTTAGATTTCCAGAAAGCCTTTGACAAGGTCCCTCACCAAAGGCTCTTACGTAAATTAAGTTGTCATGGGATAAGAGGGAAGATCCTTTCATGGATTGAGAACTGGTTAAAAGACAGGGAACAAAGGGTAGGAATAAATGGTAAATTTTCAGAATGGAGAGGGGTAACTAGTGGTGTTCCCCAAAGGTCAGTTTTAGTACCAATCCTATTCAACTTATTTATAAATGATCTGGAGAAAGGGGTAAACAGTGAGGTGGCAAAGTTTACAGATGATACTAAACTGCTCAAGATAGTTAAGACCAAAGCAGACTGTGAAGAACTTCAAAAAGATCTCACAAAACTAAGTGATTGGGCAACAAATTGGCAAATGAAATGTAATGTGGATAAATGTAAAGTAATGCACATTGGGAAAAATAACCCCAACTATACATATAATATGATGGGGGGCTAATTTAGCTACAACTAATCAGGAAAAAGATCTTGGAGTCATCGTGGATAATTCTCTGAAGACGTCCACACAGGGTGCAGTGGCAGTCAAAAGAGCAAACAGGATGTTAGGAATCATTAAAAAAGGGATAGAGAATAAGACGGAGAATACCTTATTGTCTTTATATAAATCCATGATATGCCCACATCTTGAATACTGCATAAAGATGTGGTCTCCTCATCTCAAAAAAGATATACTGGCATTAGAAAATGTTCAGAAAAGGGCAACTAAAATGATTAGGGGTTTGGAACGGGTCCCATATGAGGAGAGATTAAAGAGGCTAGGACTTTTCTGCTTGGAAAAGAGGAGACTAAGGGGGGATATGATAGAAGTATATAAAATCATTAGTGGTGTGGAGAAAATGAATAAGGAAAAGTTATTTACTTGTTCCCATAATATAAGAATTAGGGATCACCAAATGAAATTAATGGGCAGCAGGTTTAAAACTAATAAAAGGAAGTTCTTCTTCACACAGCGCACAGTGGAACTCCTTGCCTGAGGAGGTTGTGAAGGCTAGGACTATAACAGGGTTTAAAAGAGAACTAGATAAATTCATGGAGGTTAAGTCCATTAATGGCTATTAGCCAGGATGGGTAATGAATGGTGTCTCTAGCCTCTGTTTGTCAGAGGGTGGTGATGAACAGCAGGAGTTAGGTTCGCTCCCTCTGGGGCACCTGGCATTGGCCACTGTCGGTACAGGATACTGGGCTGGATGGACCTTTGGTCTGACCCAGTATTGCCATTCTTATGTCCTTATGTTATGTTTTTAATATTGCATTGTGGGTAGCTATCCCACTGTGGAACTCACCACACTTTGCCACTGGGAACAGATCGCAGTGCATCCGGGGGATGGGGTGGGGAAGCTTGCTCACCATTTTATGATGCAGTTCTTTCTGTCCCATTATTCCATGGGCTTCCAATTTCATTTTGTGCTATTTTTGAACAGCTCTTGTAAACTGTGTGCCTGCCATCTCTGTCTGAAAGCATGGATCCTGAACTGCTGACCAGTCTGGCAATGAATGTTATGAACACAATGTGGCTGGTCTTGCAGTATTTAATGAGTTGCAAATTAAAGTGTGCCAGTGTGGAGCAGTTGGTCCTCAAGGGCACATCTGCAGAAGCCAAAGAAACAATGAACAGAGACAGCATTGTGATGCACTCACAGCCGTGAATCACAAAAGTTACACACGCCTCTTTCTCACTGTCCCTTGGCTAGCACACAGCTCGGCATGAGTCCCAAATATGGTGTGTTTGCTTCAGACCGGCTCCGTATGCTGCTCACCTGTGTGCTGCTCTGCTCCCTGCAGAAATAATTGCTGGTTGGTGTGGCAAAGTTTCATACAGCGAGGGGAGAAACAAGGCAGCTCTGCCAAGGAACCTTCAGCAGAGGATTTTAGAATACCTATAGAAAAGTTTCCTAGAGATCTCTATGGAGGATCCCCGGGCCATTCTGGTGTACATTAACAAACTTTTCTGCCGGGCCTCCACTGCATAGCTGTATAGGCTCTTGTTAATTTCTATCCCTTATCCCTCCTATACCATATAACAAAGTACATGAAAGCTCAATCTCCTCTCACCGTGTGGCATCAAAGCAAAATGTGTGCTTACCAGAGCTCATGTCCACTGCTTCATGACTGGTGGAGCCAGAGTGCTGGGACACCGGTCCGGAGTCAAAGAGATCCTGACTTGCCATGCCACTGGACGACCCTGTCATGTGTTCCACATCCTCCTCCCACTCCATTTCCTTGTCTATCACTTCATTCTCAGGGTTGACTCTGCTGGCCGCTGCCTCCAGTCCCACCCCCCGAAGTATCCAGTATGACTTTGGCGTGCATGAGAGTGACAGTTGGCCTCCCTTGCCTTCTAGTACATCTGTCTCAGCTCCTTGATCTTATCACGGCACTGCTGCACATCTCTTTCGTGCACCTTCTCCTGCATGTCACTAGCAATCAGCCATACATATCAAAGTTCCTTCGGCTGGATCCTCTCCCAACAGATCTAACAGCTCTGGTGTACTCCACGCAGGAGCGGGTCTGCTGCAGAAAGCCAGCATGATCAGCTGGGAAGAGGCTATGTGAACTGTCCACAGATGCCGACTTTCCAAAGTGCCAGGGGGTGCTCGACCCCCGGCTCTGCCCCAGGCCCCACCACCACTCCCACTCCCTCCACCGCCCAAGGCCCCATCCCTGCCCTGCCTCTTCCTGCCCCCATTCCACCCCCGCCTCTCCCTACCCAGTTCCGCAGCGTGCCACATTCTTGCTCTTCCCCCGTCCCCCTCAGAGCCTCCTGCATGCCATGAAACAGCTGATTGTGGCAAGCAGGAGGCCTGGGGAGGGAGAGGTAGGCGCTGATCCGTGGGGCCTGCCGGCGGGTGGGAGGCACTGGGAGGGGTAGGAGGAGCTGATGGTGGGTCGGAACCTATGGAACTGTCCATGATGAGAAAACAGGAAGAGGACCTGTTAAACAGAGGAGGGGCGTATACCTGTGTACCTTAAGGGCAGCCGAGTTCAAACTGCTGACCAGAGCGGTTATCATGAGCATTGTGGGACACCTCCTGGAGGCCAGTTAGGTGACATAAGCAAGTGCAGTATCTACATTGATGCTGTGTTGCTCTAACTATGTTGCAAAAAGCGCTCTGGCTCTCGTCAGGGTGGTTTTATTATGTTGGCATAGCAGGGGAGTTACGTTGGCGGGAGGAGCATTTCAGTGTATACACCTCCAATGTTTTATCGACGAAGGCTGACTTTTGTCGACGAAACTGCGTAGTGTAGACGAGGCCTCAGACACACATCCTGTTGCTGCTACCTTCAACACCAGTGTCCTGCTCTGAAACCATTATGACCTCCTTCTAAATGACAGAAGAATGTCAGGACCTTGTTGGTTGGCTTCTGTTGGAGGAGAAATCTGTGACACAGAATCTGGGCATATTCTAAGCATAATTTGCTTTATTTATATGGCCAGCGAGCAACTCTGCATCAAGAACTGACTCTCATCAAGAGTTTAAGGCAAAGAGCAATCTTTCCTCCTGCTTGCTCTGCTTCCTCTCTTCCAAAGCAGCTTTTACACAAATATTCTTGCACAACCAAAAGTAACAACACAAGCATTTTTTCCAAGACCAAAAACTTGCTTGCATGCTAAGAACTTGAAGACTAGGTGTAACAGCAGCACATGGTGACACCTGCTATCACAATATTATGCTGTAACTAGTAGTAATAAAGGCCTTGACATGGCAGTTTCTTAAGGTGATTAGAGTAGTCTAAAGAAGATGGGCAGTTACCTTTCTAACTGACCTGAAGAAGGCATGAAAACTTTATAGTAACAATTTTAAAGGGAAATGCTATGATTCTTATGTTTGTTTCCTTGTTTCTATTTAAGAAGCACAGTGAAATTGTAGATTTCCTTTTCAAGGATGAATTGTAGAATATCAGGGTTGGAATAGACCTCAGGAGGTCATCTAGTCCAACCCCCCTGCTCAAAGCAGGACGAATTCCCAGAAGAGATTTTTGCCCCAGATCCTTAAATGGCCCCCTGAATGATTGAACTCACAACACTGGGTTTAGCAGGCCAATGCTCAAACCACTGAGCTATCTCTTACCCTGAGGCCTTGTCTACACTACGAGAGTAGTTCGATTTTACTTAAATCGAATTTTTGGAATCGATATTGCAAAGTCGAACGTGTGTGTCCACACTAAGGACAGTAATTCGACTTTGTGAGTCCACACTAACGGGGAAAGCGTCGACATTGGAAGCGGTGCACTGAGGGCAGCTATCCCACAGTTCCCGGAGTCCCCGCCGCCCATTGGAATTCTGGGTGGAGCCGCAAATGCCTTCTGGGTAAAAAAAAAAAGGGGCCAGGGTGCTTTTGGGTAACTGTCGTCATCCGTCCATCACTCCCGCCCTCCCTCCCTCCCTGAAAGCGCCGGCGGGAAATCATTTCGCGCACTTTTCCAGTCATTGACAGCGCGGACGCCACAGCACTGTGAGCATGGAGCCCGCTGCAACCATCGCTGCAGTTGTGGCCGCTCTCAACGCCTCGCAGCTTATCATACAGGTTGCCCTGAGGCAGATGCAGAAAAGTCAGGCGAGGAGGCTACGTCAACGCGGTGATGGCCTGAAGTCTGAGAGTAGCACAGACCTCTCAGAAAGCAGGGGACCCAGCGCCGAGGACATCACGGTGGCAATGGGTCATGTTGATGCTGTGAAACGGCGATTCTGGGCACGGGAAACAAGCACTGAGTGGTGGGACCGCATAGTGCTGCAGGTCTGGGATGAATCACAGTGGCTGCGAAACTTCCGCATGCGGAAGGGAACTTTCCTTGAACTTTGTGAGTTGCTGTCCCCTGCCCTGAAGCGCAATGACACCCGGATGCGAGCAGCCCTGACTGTCCAGAAGCGAGTGGCCATAGCCCTCTGGAAGCTTGCAACGCCAGACAGCTACCGGTCAGTCGCGAACCAGTTTGGGGTGGGCAAATCTACCGTGGGGGTTGTTGTGATGCAAGTAGCCAAGGCAATCGTTGATGTACTGCTGCCAAAGGTAGTGACCCTGGGAAACTTGGAGGCGATCATAGATGGCTTCGCAGCGATGGGATTCCCAAACTGCGGTGGGGCCATAGATGGAACTCACATCCCTATCCTGGCACCGGACCACCAGGCCAGCCAGTACATTAACAGAAAGGGCTACTTTTCCATGGTGCTGCAAGCACTGGTGGACCACAGGGGACGTTTTACCAACATCTACGTGGGATGGCCGGGCAAGGTTCATGACGCTCGTGTTTTCAGGAACTCTGGTCTGTTTAGACGGCTGCAGCAAGGTATTTACTTCCCGGACCACAAAATAACTGTTGGGGATGTGGAGATGCCTATAGTCATCCTCGGGGACCCAGCCTACCCGCTAATGCCCTGGCTCATGAAGCCCTATACAGGTGCCCTGGACACTGAAAAAGAACTCTTCAACTACCGGCTGAGCAGGTGCAGAATGGTGGTGGAGTGTGCTTTTGGACGTCTCAAGGGGAGATGGAGAAGCTTGCTGACTCGCTGTGATCTCAGCGAAACCAATATCCCCATTGTTATAGCAGCTTGCTGTGTGCTCCACAATCTCTGTGAGAGCAAGGGGGAGACCTTTATGGCGGGGTGGGAGGTTGAGGAAAATAGCCTGGCTGCTGATTACTCACAGCCAGACAGCCGGGCGATTAGAAGAGACCAGCGGGAAGCGCTGTGCATCCGGGAGGCTTTGAAAGCAAAGTTCCTGAGTGAGCAGGGTAACCTGTGACTTTAAAGTTTGTGTACAGAGAAGCCGAACCTGCCCCCGTTTCTTTACCCAGTTCATGTTGACTATCCTATCCAGTTACATACCCCCTTCACCCCACTTCCAACACACGTTTCAAAATAAAAATAGTTCTACTTTGTTAAAGCACACCGTTTTCTTTAATACTGTTTTCGCGGGAATTTTTTAAAACTGGGACGCAGACTGTGGTGCGGAGCGGGTGTAGTGTAGTCGCGCGAATGCAGCTTCTAAACTCAAGGACTGACAGGCTCCGCTGCGGTGGGATGGTTGTTTCAACGGAGCCTGTCACCCCTCCTGATAGGGACTGTGTGTATGGGGGGTCTATGTGACTTTGTGGCAGGGGGAGGACGGTTACAGATCCCCTGCTGTGTGGCTCTGTGATCCTGCCTAAGGACCGCCGCTTAAGATCTCTAACTGCCCTCCCCTGCCACAAAGTCACAGAGCAACCCACCCCCCACCACATAACATGAAAACAACCTCCCAGACTAACCAGGGTAAGTAGTCACTGCATCACTGCACTATGTATGTGCCCTGCTGCTGTGCCTGCCCCCGACTATGTACCCTGCCAAAGGTGACTGTCCTGTCCAATTACCAACCCCCTTTCCCCCCCTCCTCCAAAAGAACATGATGGAAACAGTAGTTAACAGAAACATATTTTTTATTATCAACTACACATGGAACTGGGAAGTGAAACTTGGACGGGGGCTTGTGTCAGGCGGGAAGGAAAGAACTTGTCAAACTTTGGGGAATGAGAGCCTTCTGCTGCTCGAGCTCTCTGCAGGGGTGGAGTGAGAGTTAGCAGGGACTCTGCCGCCTCTCCTTCTGTGCACTTTGGGTGAAGGGAGTATGGGACTTGGTGGCGGGGGAGGGCGGTTAGAGATGGACTGCAGCGGGGCTCTGTCCTCCTGCCTCCGTTCCTGCAGAACATCCACAAGGCGCCGGAGCGTGTCCGTTTGCTCCCTCAGTAGTCCAAGCAGGGTTTGAGTCGCCTGCTGGTCTTCCTGACGCCACCTCTCCTCCCGATCCATGTTGGCTTGGTGCATTCGGGTCAAGTTCTCCCGCCACTGGGTCTGCTGTGCTGCCTGGGCTCTGGAGCAGGCTATAAGCTCTGAGAACATGTCCTCCCGTGTCCTCTTCTTCTTATGCCTAATCCTCCCTAGCCTCTGGGAGTGTGATGACAGGCTAGGTTGTGAGACAGTCGCAGATGGGGCTGTGGGAATGGGAAAAAGGGAGTGAATTCCTCAGAAAGATAAATGTAGTTGTGAACAAAGAACATAGTCTTTCTCTGTGAACAGGACCATACACAGCACCTATCACATGCGCACTCAGCACAAGGTCGAATTCTCGGCCTTCGCATTCAGTGTCTGGAGTTTTGCAGAGCACATTTGAGAACCGTGTCAGGACAACGGAATTGCTCTTGCACGCAGACATGGTAAGCCGTAGATTCGTGGCAGCTTAAAACTTTAATATTAGCAATGGCCTCATTTCACATTGAAATCAATGTCGGTCCCTGCTGCCAGCAATCCGGCAAGCAGGAAGTCTGCTCCTGTCCCACACCCTCGCGGCTGTCCCCGGGAACGATCCCTTTCGGCTGCCCCTCTCCCGCCTCCACCGCGTGGCTGCAAACCAGCGGTTACAGTTCTGTAAAGGAACGGTAAAGCAGTCCCAACACTAACATTCCCCTACCTCATTCAAAGCAGGTCATCATGAGCGACATCACCCTCATGAGGATCTCTGAGAGCGACAGACAGAGAATGCTCCGGGAAAGCCTCCAAAGACCAGGGCTGTATGCCGCCATGCTGTGCCAAGCAATGATTCCGGAATACTTGCTAGTCTCGTGGCGCGGCAACGTGTCCTACTACGGAGGACCCAATAAGGCCGCTCTCCCCAAGAACCTAATGCAGCGGATTTCAAATTACCTGCAGGAGAGCTTCCTTGAGATGTCCCAGGAGGATTTCTGCTCCATCCCCGGACATATAGACCGCATCTTACTGTAGCTGCAGTAGCAGGGACTAAACAGTAGAGCGGCTTGGGCAGGACAATCATGCAAAACCGGACATTGCTAGATTTTTTTTCAATAGTTGCACTGCCCATGACTGAACCGTAAAGTTAATCAAACTAATCATGAGAAACCCATTTTTTAAATTGTTAATATTCATGTTCTGTTACAAATAAATGTTTAGATGTTTACAACACTTACTGGATGATCCTTCACCAGATTCTGTGTCCGGGGTAACGGCTGGGGAGGGTTGGTAGGGGATCTCTGTAAGGGTGATGAAGAGATCCTGGCTGTCGGGGAAATCAGCGTTGTGAGCGCTGTCGACTGCCTCGTCCTCCTCACCTCCTTCCTCATCTTCCCCGTCCGCTAACATGTCCGAGGATCCGGCCGTGGACACTATCCCATCCTCAGAGTCCACAGTCAGTGGTGGGGTAGTGGTGGCGGCCGCACCGAGGATGGAATGCAGTGCCTCGTAGAAACGGGATGTCTGGGGATGGGATCCGGAGCGTCCGTTTGCCTCTTTGGTCTTCTGGTAGCCTTGCCTCAGCTCCTTGATTTTCACGCGGCACTGCGTTACATCCCGGCTGTATCCTCTCTCTGCCATGTCTTTAGAGATCTTCTCATAGATCTTTGCATTCCGTCTTTTGGATCGCAGCTCGGAAAGCACGGACTCATCGCCCCACACAGCGATGAGATCCAAGACTTCCCGATCAGTCCATGCTGGGGCCCTCTTTCTATTCTGAGATTGCACTGCCATCAGTGCTGGAGAGCTCTGCATCGTTGCCAGTGCTGCTGAGCTCGCCACGATGTCCAGACAGGAAATGAGATTCAAACTGGCCAGACAGGAAAAGGAATTCAAATTCAAATTTTCCTGGGGCTTTTCCTGTGTGGCAGTTCAGAACATCCGAGCTCTTACTGCTGTCCAGAGCGTCAACAGAGTGGTGCACTGTGGGATAGCTCCTGGAGCTATTAGCGTCGATTTCCATCCACACCTAGCCTAATTCGACATGGCCATGTCGAATTTAGCGCTACTCCCCTCGTCGGGGAGGAGTACAGAAGTCGAATTAAAGAGACCTCTATGTCGAACTAAATACCTTCGCGGTGTGGACGGGTGCAGGGTTAATTCGATGTAACGGCGCTAACTTCGACATAAACGCCTAGTGTAGACCAGGCCTGAGGAAATTTACTTTGGCAAGGAAGGACACACCAACAAACAAGTACTTTTTTTTTTTAAAGGGAAAACCATTTTTGAGCTATTATTCCTTTCATGTATTTTTGTTTCAGTCAATATTTAGATGAAGGTTCCAAGTGCTAAATGTGACCTTACATCTAGAAAACAAAAAAAGGATATTAATAATTAACCCATTGGTCCACATAAAAGCAACTATGATACACATTCACCTCTGATCTATGGTTCTGACATTATCTACTCAGAGAATATAAACAAGTTGCCATTTCCCCCCGCCCCAATATTTCATCCTCTCACAATAGAATGAGCTTTCTATGATATTAAAATGACTTCTAACCTCATGTCATCTGAAAGTGCAATATTGGATTGTTCCATGATACAGCATCAGGAAATCTATATTCTATTGTTGATGTGCTGGGGATTTGAATGCATAATTACAGAACAGAACTGATAGCAGGATAGAGCCCTGAATATATACTAAAAATAAATGTCAGCTGAATTTCATTTTCCTTCTCATTGCTTTATTCTATATTTTAGTTTGTTTTCTTATGTTTACTACTGACTCCAAACCTCACTGAAAATGAAATCAATCTCATTTCATTTTGCAAATACCAGTTGAGACATTGTTTCATCTGGTTCCCAAGAATAAAGAGGGACCTCCAATTTATGGTGAACAACATGGTTCTTGTGTTTAAACCACTGTTCAAATCTTTAAAAATCTATTAAAAGGTACAGTTCAATAACTTTACTATAGAGGCTATCTCTATTTAGGAGTTATTTTCCTTTTTCTGTGGGGGTTGTGAAGTATGTAGACATGGAGAGTTGATCACCCTGTCCAATTTATTGGCTATTGCCTAAACAGCAATCTCTTTCCACCCAACAGAGGAATATGTGAAACATTCCACTATAATTCAAGAGGACAGAGCTTATTACTCTAAGTGTAACATATTTTTAGGACTAAACACACAACTCCTAACTCACAAAATATATATGCATGTGATCTTTTAGATTGGAAGGTTTTCACCTTGTTCTGTTTTAGGTACTTGAGGAACTATTCTATAGGCACCATTTTCAAATTATCTGGGTTCTAGCTGCATATACATACATGCTCACTATGAGCTATCTGTTGCAGTAAAATATATATATAAGAATGCTGAGGTAGCGGCATCTGTCCACTAATAAAAATTTGAAAAAATGTAAAGAACTGGATACAGGTAGTAGCAAGCTTTCTATACCAATATCCCTCCCAGTCAGAACTTGAGTAAGAGTCTCAGGGTGAGATAATTCAGTTCTCACTCTCTCTGCTGAGCTATTAACCAGAGTGGTTTCTGCCAGTTGTGGTAGTGGTTTGTGTGATATGGTTACTTATCCATGAGGAGCTGAAGTGAATTAATCAAATAGCCATCAACTGGTATTAGCTTCTGATCACTACTAACCTGGTCTGGATTTGAACCAGAAATGTAGCAGGCACTACATTTCATTAACAATTCTTAACCCAATCATTAGCCCCCCTGCCTCCACTCCCATGCTTTTTACTAAGCTGGGCCAACGGAAAGTAGGTTCTTCCTACAAATTCTTTATAAAATCTTATTTATAGTTGATAAAGTACTTGGCAATTGCAAAGGCATCTGGAAGCTTAAATGATTGATGGTTATAATTAAAAAAAAAAAAAAAAAAAAGACCATAAGCAGCGGTGGCAGAGAAACTACTGTAGCAAAGACAATAGTCATTATATGGCTGTGTACCCACATACATTTTGACATAATTGCAGTCCAGCACCTAAGTTCTCATTTTAAAAAGATTGAGGGCATGCTCTACCATTTGGTTTCAAGTAAGGTAGTTAATGCTTACCCATAAGATACATTTTTGGGCATGGATAATTTTGTAGGAAAATACATACCATGCCTAGCAGAAAAAACAACAAATCTAAGGGCTTTACTCTGTAAAAATAATCAAGGAAAATGGGACTGTCAAAATCAATAAGAATTTAAGCATCTTAAGCAACTAACAAAAACAGCTCCAGTACTAAAATGATTTGATAGTAACACAGACTTACAAAATTGTCTTCAGATGCATCCAAACGCTGCCTAGGAGCAGTTCTATTACAAAAGTATGGTGATCTTTGGAAACCAATTGCTTATGCATCTAGAACAGTGGTGGGCAATCTGTAGCCTGCCCACCACTGATCTAGAGCCACGTCAATAATGGAATGTCAGTATGCTCAAATAGAAAAAGAGTTTGGCATTAGTTTTTGCACGCAAACTATTTCACATATTTATATATAGTAGATAGAGATCATAAACCATTAATTAATATTTCAAAAAGGAAAATGACAGACATACTGCCTCAGTTAAAAGGATTGTTTTTTTTAATTGTATCTGTATGATTTAAAATTAGAATATCAGCCATGCAAATCATTAACGGTTGCTGATACGCTGGTTACATCATAAGCTCTAGAAAGAGTAACTGAAGAAGATAATGTGGTATACATAGACATACTTAAAAATAATTCCTATATCAGCCTATAGGAGGAAATTTTACAAGCAACTAGACAGGATCAGAATTTACAATAGATTATTACAGCTATGGAAAAAGGATATAATAAAAAATGCTACCAAAAGCCATATAATCATTTTATTCAAGATGTACCAGTAATTGAAGGAATACCATTTAAAGGTAATATAGTAGCAATTCCTCTAGGACTAACCGCAGAGATGTTGAAATACATACACAGACATTTTAGACATAGAAAAATATAAATGTAGAGCAAGGGAGGTTCTGTATTGGCCACAAATGAAGCAAAACATAAAGGATTATATAAAAATGTGACATAGGTTTTCTGAATAAGTATCAAATTGTTTAGTCTGAACATTTGTATGTTGAAAATATAAGATCTTGGTCTAAAATAGGTTTAGATCTATTTGAATATAAAGAACTAGGGCTGACAAGTGATTAAAAAATTAATCACAATTAATCATGCAATTAATCGCACTGTTTAACAATAATAGAATACCATTTATTTAAATATTTTGGGATGTTTTCTACATCTTCAAATATATTGATTCTAATTACAATACAAAGTGTACAATGCTCACTTTATATTTTTGATTACAAATATTTGAATTGTAAAAAACAAAAGAAATAGTATTTGTCAATTCACCTAATACAAGTACAGTAGTGCAATCTCTTTATCATGAAAGTTGAACTTACAAGTGTAGAATTATGTACAAAAAAATTGCACTCAAAAATAAAACAATGTAAAACTTTAGAGCCTACAAGTCCACTCAGTAGTACTTCTTGTTCAGCCAATCATTCAGATAAACAAGTTTATTTACATTTGCAGGAGATAATGCTGTCCGCTTCTTGTTCACGTCAGAAAGTGAGAACAGGCGTGTGATGTTGTGCAGTCCATATGGTTTTATAAAAACATGATAATAAGTGAATATAATGTAACTGGAATAGTTTTATAAATACATGATAAATGAATATAATGTAACTGGCATATGCTTCAGGCAAAAGGTCTCTTGTAAGGTATCATTACAAAGCTTATAATCTACTGAGTGTGATCATCCTATTTGTGTAAATGTACCACTCTTGTATCTAAAACTAGAAATATGAAATATAACTCTGAGGATCTATTGTAATTATGCAAAGTGTGGGCCATTAACGGTGGTTTGGAATCTTGATGACTCCCATTAACCAGGACCATTGTCTGCAGATGGCTGTGTTTACCTGTGAGTCTTCCTGTATATGTGTGTGCTGGCAAGTGGGTAATTATGTCTTGCAGTGACATGTGATCATGTCACCTGACCTGGAATCCATCTTTAACCTGGTGCTTTTCCAGTGAGGGGGGGTGGAAGCCCAGAGGGACAAAGATATCCTGCCTTATGCAAAAGATATATAAAGGGGTGGAAGAGAACAAGGCGAGAGAGGAGCCATCATGAAGAATCCCCTAGCTATCACCTGAGCTGGAACAAGAGCTATACCAGGGGAAAGAATTGGGCCTAGGCCTGGAAGGTGTCCAGTCTGAGAAAAAACTTACTGAAGCATCTCTGAGGGTGAGATTATCTGATTTCAGTTTGATTAGACATAGATTTGCGCATTTTATTTTATTTTATTTTGCTTGGTGTCTTACTTTGTTCTGTCTGTTACTACTTGGAACCACTTAAATCCTTCTTTCTGTATTTAATAAAATCACTTTTTTCTTATTAATTAACTCAGAGTATGTATTAATACCTGGGGGAACAAACAACTGTGCATATCTCTCTATCAGTATTATAGAGGGCGAACAATTTATGAGTTTACCCTGTATAAGCTTTATACAAGGTAAAACGGATTTATTTGGGTTTAGACCTCCATTGGGAGTTGGGCATCTGAGTGCTAAAGACAAGCACACTTCTGTGAGCTGTTTTCAGGTAAACCTGCAGCTTTGGGGCAAGTAATTCAGACCCTGGGTCTGTATTGGAGCAGACGGGAGAGTCTGGTTCAGCAAGACAGGGAGCTGGAGTCCTGAGCTGGCAGGGAAAACAGGAGCAGAGATAGTCTTGGCACATCAGTTGGTAGCTCCCAGGGGGGTTTCTGTGATCCAACCCGTCACAAGGCGTTCACATGGCACTATTGTAGCTGGCATTGCAAGATATTTACATGCCAGATGCGCTAAAGGTTCATATGTACCTTCATGCTTCAAGCACCATTCCAGAGGACATGCGTCCATGCTGATGACGAGTTCTGCTCGATAACAATCCAAAGCAGTGTGGACCGAGACATGTTCATTTTCATCAACTGAGTCAGATGCCATCAGCGGAAGGTTGGTTTTCTTTTTTGGTGATTCAGGTTCTGTAGTTTCCGCATCGTAGTGTTGCTCTTTTAAGACTTCTGAAAGTATGCTCCACAGCTCGTCCCTCTCAGATTTTGGAAGGCACTTCAGATTCTTAAACCTTGGGTTCAGTGATGTAGCTATTTTTATGAATCTCACATTGGTACCTTCTTTTCGTTTTGTCAAATCTACAGCAAAAGTGTTCTTAAAATGAACAACATGTGCTGAGTCATCATCCGGGACTACTAAACATGAATATAAGGCAGAATGCGGATAAAACAGAGCTGGAGACATACAATTCCCCCTTCAGAAGTTCATTCACAAATTTAATTAATGCATTATTTTTTTAACGAACATCATCAACATAGAAGCATGTCCTCTAGAATGGGGCTGAAGCATGAAGGGGCATATGAATGTTTAGCATATCTGGCACGTAAATATCTTGCAATGCTGGCTACAAAAGTCCCATGCGAATGTCTGTTCTCACTTTATGGTGACATTGTAAATAAGAAGTGGACAACATTATCTCCCATAAACGTAAACACATGTTTGTCTGAGCGATTGGCTGAACAAGAAGTAGGACTGTAAAGGCTCTAAAATTGTAGGCTCTAAAGTTTTACAATGTTTTGTTTTTGAGTGCAGTTATTTAACAAAAAATAATCTACATTCGTAAATTGCACTTTCACGATAAAGAGATTGCACTACAGTACTTGTATGGGATGAATTGAAAAATACAATTTCTTTTATCATTTTTACAGTGCAAATATTTGTAATAAAAAATAATATAAAGTGAGCACTGTACACTTTATATTCTGTGTTGTAATTGAAATCAACATATTTGAAAATGTAGAAAAACATCCAAAATATTTAATAAATTTCAATTGGTATTCTATTGTTTAACAGTGCGATTAAACTGTGATTAATTTTTTTAATCACAATTAATTTTTTTGAGTTAATCGCATGAGTTAACTGTGATTAATTGACAGCCCTATAAAGAACATACATAGGTTATAGTTCTTTAGTATTTTTCACAATTTCCCAAAATATCTATACTAGAAAACATGTGCCAAACAAGTCATTAATGAAATTAAATCAATTTTTGCAAGACATTGTATTTCCAATACAGTCATGGCTGATCATGGACCTCAATTTCACAGCTGAGTTAAAAAATTTCACCGTAGCATATGATTTTAAACATTACATGAAGTCCAGGTTACCCACAATCTAATGAGCTAGTTGAAAATTACTAACAAAAGCTGAAGAAACAAATACTGATTTATATTTGGCATTATTAAATTATGGAATATTGCCATTACAACAAGGCTTATCACCTGCACAGTTGTTGTTTAACAGAAAGCTTAGAAACAGATTACCCACGTTTTTTCAAGAAGGTTATAAGGAAAGGAATAAGTATAAATATCAGCTGAGTTTGTATCAAAAGAATAATAATGATAGAGGATCACATGAACTACCTTTTTTGGAACCAAATGATAGAGTATGTCTCTATAATGGTAGAAATTGGGCTCAGAAAGCCACTGTAACAAAAGAGGTAGCACCTCAATCTGATGATGTCATTGACTATGGTTAAGCGTATAGATGAAATCAGAGACATTTACAATTGTTACCTGCAAGACCAGACTCAGATGAAAGAAATTATATAATGCAGCAAGAAAATGAGTGCTCTAAATAGTGAGAACAACTTTAATAATACAGCAAATATAGAAGCTAGATGGTCATTGCATCAAAGGAGACCTGTTAAGATTTATAGACAGCTGTTAAGATAATTCTGATGTATACAAATAACTGTGTCTAAACAAATTAACAGAAAGGAGATGTGGTATTACTGTGGCTTCAAGAGAATGAATAGAATCTTTAGGATGTGGGACCTGACAGCTGGAGGAGGCAGTTAGTTTTAGGCTGCTAGACTAAGGCCTGGTCCCCACTAAGCCCCCACTTCGGACTAAGGTACGCAAATTCAGCTACGTTAATAACGTAGCTGAATTCGAAGTACCTTAGTCCGAACTTAACGCGGTCCAGACGCGGCAGGAAGGCTCCCCCGTCGATGCCGCGTACTCCTCTCGGCGAGCTGGAGTACCGGCGTCGACGGCGAGCACTTCCGGGATCGATTTATCGCGTCTTAACCAGACGCGATAAATCGATCCCAGAACATCGATTGCCTGCCGCCGGACCCTCCGGTAAGTGAAGACGTACCCTGAGAAGAGTTGATATGCTCTGTAGATATATTAATTAAGTATCTACTAAAGACAGTTGTTAAATTGCTAGCAATTAATTATTAAGACTAGTGGATTACATGAATATAAAACAACACAAGTGAGGTTTCCTGGTTGAGGGTTGGAGCTCCCTTATGTCTGGGGAATTTAGGATACCCTGGCTTAGGGTTCGGGTTGGGACAGTTAGGCCTCCCCTGCTGAAGGTTAGGGGTCAGGTCAATAGGGTTCCCCAAGCAAAGTTTAGGGCTTGTAACGCTCTGTGGCCTAGGGTTGGAGCAGTTAGGTTACCTTGACCTACAGTTATGTTGGGTCAGTTAGGCTTCCTGTGCCGAAGGTTAGGGCTGGAGTCAGTAGGGTACCCCGATTTGGGCTTAGGGCTGAGGCTAGTACCCCTGCCTAGCCTAAAGTTAGGGCTGGGGCAATTAGTCTAAACCGGGTTAGAGTTGGGACAGGTCGGGCTCCCTAGATGAAGTTTAAGATGGAGTTGTTACAGTTCCCTGACCTAGGTTCAGGGCTGGGGTTGGTACCCCTCATCACAGAGTTACCGAGTCTAATCTATACCCCAGTTTGTAACCAGTCTAGTCTATATCCAGCCACGCCAGTCTCCTGCAGGAAGCTTGTACTTTCTCCAATGCTCTCAGCAGATATATGCAGAAACACCCTGGCAGCCTTTTATTAGTTACTTGGCAAACAGAATCTGAAAGTTCTTAGGTTACCGTAGAGAAGAAAAGTAGGGTTACCATACGTCTGTTTTTTTCCGGACATGTCCGGCTTTTTGGTAATCTAACCCCCATCTGGGGGGAATTGCCAAAAAGCCGAACATGTCCGGGAAAAATACCGCCGGCCGGGCACTTCCCCTCCCGCGGCTGCTGTGCTCCTCCCTTGACTCTTCGGCTCTGTTTAAGAGCCGACCTGCCCGAGTGCTACCGGCTTTGGGCAGCCTCCATGCCTCTGGACCCTGAGCCGCCGGCCGGGCACTTCCCCTCCCGGGCTCCGGGGGTGCAGGGTCCAGAAGCATGGGGGCTGCCCGAAGCCGGTAGCGCTCGGGCAGCTCGGCTCTTAAACAGAGCCGAAGAGTCAGGGGAGGAGCACAGCAGCTGGAGCCCGGGAGGGGAAGTGCCCGGCCGGGGGTGCAGGGTCCAGAGGCATGGGGGCTGCCTGAAGCCCGAGTGCTACCGGCTTCACGGTTTGCTGGGCAGCCTCCAGACTCTGCGCCCCCGGCTGGGCGCTTCCCCTCCCGAGCTCCAGCTGCGCTGGGGAAGCGCCGGCCGGGGATACAGAGTCTAGAGGCTGCCCGGCAAACCGTGAAGCCGTTAGCGCTCGGGCAGCCCTTTTCGCGGGGCTGGGAGGGAAGAGGGGGAATGTGGGGCGCTCAGGGGAGGGGGCGGGGACTTTGGGGAAGGGGCAGAGTTGGGGCGGGGCTGGGTGTTGGGAAAGGGGCGGGGCCAGGCCCCCGTGGAGTGTCCTCTTTTTTTTATTTTTTAAATATGGTAACCCTAAGAAAAGGCTAAGACAGTTCAGGCTGCCAGAGCTCCATGAGCCTTATTGCCGATTCCTTTATTCCCAGTTATGTGCTCTGAATTGTAAGTGTGTCTACCCAGCATTTTGGAGCCCCCAGCCTGGGTCAACAACTTGGGTGAGCAGGGCCGTGCTAGTGCTCTAAATATAGCTGTATGGACAGTGCTTCAGAGTTGTGGCTTGGGCTGGAGCTCTGCCTCTGAGGCCCACCCCCGAGGCTTCATAGCCAAAACTCCAGCCTGAACCACAACTTTGAAGCAGTCTGTATAGCTGTTTTTAGAGGAGTAGCATGAGTCTGTTGACTCACTGGGGGCTCCAAAACACTGTCTGGACAGCCTCTTGAGCTCATCTCTTAATAGAGCCACCTGACACTCTTTTGTTTTTGTTCTCTGGACACAATCATGCTGTGTTCTCACGTTCATAGCCATTGTCCCTATAGTCTTCCTTTCAAAGGTGTTGATTCCAGCCCAGGCAGTCCTAGCAGCCATGTCTCAAATACCTAGCCTGATTTCCCATGTTTTAGGAAGAAAATCATTTCCCCCCCTCAATGGGTAGTGATGCCGAAGTGATAGGAACAGAATCATACAGATAGCTCATAACATTATTGCAGAAAATTTCCCACAGTTAACACACTCCAGCCCAGCCTAGGCTCAGGGCTGGGATACTTTGCCCCAACCCTAACCTTTGGTGGGGGAGGGCTTCTAGGTTATCATGGCCTATGGTTAGGCCTCACTCAGAGAAGATTAGGGCTGGAGTTGGTAGGGTTCCCTCCCTGACCTAGTTTTAGGAATGGGGCTGGTACTCCTCCCCAGCCTAGGATTAGGGTTGAGGTTGGTAGGGCTCTCCTTTATAGGGTTGGGGTTGTTTAGAGCTCTCCAACCTAGGGTTAGAGTACTTGGGGTTCCCTGGCCTAGGAGTAGGGTTGGGGTAGTTAGGCCTTATTTGCTCAGGGTTAGAGATAGGTACAGGTAGAGCTCTCTGAGCCCCCTCCTGAATCCTAAGCTAGAGTGCTTCCCTAGCCTAGGGGCAGGTTTTGGGGTGATAGTGCTTCCTAGTTTAGGGTTAGGGGAGGGGCAGTTAGTCCACTTCAGCCCGGGGTTAAGATAGGGGCAGCTAAGGCTCTGCAGCCTAGGGTTGGGCTGGAATCAGTAGGGCTCGCCAGACTATTATTATAGTTGGGGCAGTCAGGCCACCCTGACATAGATTTAGGGTTTGAGGTTATTAGATCTCCACAGACTAGGACTGGGGTTAGTAGGGCTCCTTAGTGTACGGTTAGTTTGGACAGTTAGGGTTGGAGTTACATTTAGGATTGGGTCAGTTATGGGGGGCAGTTAAGCTTCCCAGCCTAGATTTAGGGCTTGGTCCAGTAGGGCTCCCTAGTTTATGATTAGGGCCTGGAAGGGTAAGTCTACTCTGCAGCTGGGGATGTGTCTCCCAGCCCAGGAAGACAGGTTCATGCTAGCAGGGCTCAACCCCTTAGGCTTGAGAGTCCAAACTGCAGCCTGAGCTGCAAAGTCCACACTGCTAGTGTGAGTCTGTCTACCCAGGATGAGAGGGTTGCTCCCAGCTGCAGTGTAGATATACCCTAGGGCTTCCCGGCCCAGGGTTAGGGCTAGGGCAGTTAGTGCTCCTCAGCCCTAATAAGGCTCCCTAGCCTAGCTTAGGACAGTTAGGGCACTGTGACCTTTGATTAGAGTTGGGGGCATTTATGGCTCCTTGGCCTAGTGTTAAGATTGGGCAGTTAAAACTTCCTGCCTAATATTGTCTGCTGGGCCCAATCTGTCAGGTGTGATCTAAAGCTACACAAAATGGGCAGCAGGTGTGTGCAGAAGGGGTTTGAATTTGGGTCTTGTACCTCTCAGGTCCTAAATGCTGCAGTATTGATTATGTTTTGGGGGATGTGTCTCACTCTGTCCTTCTGAAGCTGTTCCACTGTGTATAAATCGTTAAATATTGTTGATGCCAGCTGACTGAAATCTGGATCTCCCACCTTCGTGCTCTACCTGGGTATAGAGTCATTCCAGTTCTCCCACTGGCTCACTGACTACTTAATTATTTAAAGAGAGTGTAACAAATTCAAGAGGAGAGATTGAGGGAGCCAGGCCCTAGAATAACTCCTATCCTTGTGGTTATGGCACTCATCTAGGAGATGGGAGACCTTAAATTCAGATCTCTTGTCCACCTCCGGCAGAAGTGAACCTAGGTTTCTCACACTGTGGGTGACTGCGCTGACCAGAAGGCTGTTAGGGTGGCACTTTCTCCCTTTTTCTTGAAAAAGGACTGACCTGGTTTAACTCCAGAAGAGAGTGGTTGGGGATCCCAAATGAATATAGGCACCTAACTCCATTTGAGGGGAGAAAGTGAGGCAGCCCCCTTTTCTTCAGCATTTCCTACTGGCTAATTTAGGCAGCTCTCTGCTCAGTTTGCTGGCTTTTGTGAATCCCATGTTTAGGCACCTAACTCTCTCCCCATGCATTGAATAGGGAGCTTAGGGGACTACAATTTAGGGCTGTGAATTTCACTAGGTGCCAGGGAACCTAAAAATTAAGTGTAGCAACACTGATAATTACAGTGCCTAAATCCCCCTTGTGAATCCCACCCCATAAGTATGGCATTTCCTAATTCTTGAGTGCTTCACTCTGCAATCATGTTTTTTGTAGTGTGTGTGTGTAATACACCACACATACAGTGCATGTTAAAAGGAGATTTCCATTATATTCTTAAGTATCAGAGGGGTAGCCGTGTTAGTCTGAATCTGTAAAAATCAACAGAGGGTCCTGTGGCACCTTTAAGACTAACAGAAGTATTGGGAGCATAAGCTTTCGTGGGTCAGAACCTCACTTCTTCAGAGGCAAGTAATGGAAATTTCCAGAGGCCGGTATAAATCAATATGGAGATAACAAGGTTAGTTCAATCAGGGAGGGTGAGGTGCTCTGCTAGCAGTTGAGGTGTGAACACCAAGGGAGGAGAAACTGCTTCTGTAGTTGGATAGCCATTCACAGTCTGTTTAATCCTGATCTGATGGTGTCAAATTTGCAAATGAACTGGAGTTCAGAAGTTTCTCTTTGGAGTCTGGTGCTGAAGTTTTTTTGCTGTAAGATGGCAACCTTTACATCTGCTATTGTGTGGCCAGGGAGGTTGAAGTGTCCTCCCTTGGTGTTCACACCTCAACTGCTAGCAGAGCACCTCACCCTGCCTGACTGAACTAACCTCATCATCTCTGTACTGATTTATACCTGCCTCTGGAAATTTCCATTACTTGCATCTGAAGAAGTGAGGTGCTTACCCACGAAAGCTTATGCTCCCAATACTTCTGTTAGTCTCTAAGGTGCCACAGGACCCTCTGCTGCATTCTATTCTTGTTTCTCTAAATGAGTGTTCATTCTTCCACCCGCAACTAGTTACCTAGTGGTTAGGAGCCCTAATCTGAGACGGGGTCTCCGGTGCTATTATCTGTATTTACCCTGGATAAATTTTTCCCGCCATTGCTACCCGGGGGAGGGGAGAGCCTATGTAGATGGCCAAGCAGGCGGGAGGAGCGGACGCCAGCGGGCACCTCAGCGCGCCCAGCCACAGGGCGAGGCAGCGAGCGGCTCTGCAGCAGCGAGCGCAGCCGCGGGGAGGCGGGGCGATGGGCGCAGGGAGGCTCGCACAGGCGGCCCGGAGCTGCTTTACGGCGGGGTTGGGTACGCGTCCTCCCCGCCTCTTCCTGTTGTGAAGCCGGGTCCCATGGCCGCTGCCCTGCCTGCTCCCCGCTGGCTCCCGGCTGTAGCCGCCCTGCTCTGGGCGTGCTGCGGGTCGGCAGCTACTGATGGGATCCAGGTAGGGGAGCTCGGGGGAGCGCGTTGGGCTGCCCAGCACCGCCCCCGGCCCCATTGCGGGTGACTCGAGTGCCAGGCCCCTGGGCTGCGTCGATGGCCCTGCCCCTGCCTTGACTCCACGCACGGGGGCGGCTGCTGTGCTGGGGAGGGATAAGCCCCTGCAGCCCCCACTGCAGCGTTGGGGGAGAGGCCATAACGCTGCCCACCCCTTCCTCTCCTCCGTGTGTGTAAAGTTCTGCCGAGCCCCAGCAGAGCTGCCTCCTGCTTTCCGTGAGGCTGGAGCTTCTGATTTATTTGAGATTCCCTATTTCTTGCTCTAAAATTCCTTTTAACCCTCTAGATTCCTTGAGTTGCTCTCAACCCCTTCTAGCCCAAACACTGAAGGATAATCCCTGGTTGTCCTGTTTCTCAGTATTTGCTTTCTTCTCCTATACCTGAGCCTGGAAGTCCTCCTCCTTGACCAACTCTCACAGTATGAATACACAGACTTATGTAAATGCACACTTTAAGCTTATACAAGATGGGAATGATAACTGATTCTAAAGAACTAGGGGCACCAAATGAAATTAATAGGCAGGTTTAAAACAAACAAAAGGAAGTATTTCTTCACACAACGCACAGTCAGCTTGTAGAACTCTGCCAGAGGATGCGGTGAAGGCCAAACCCTATAACAGGGTTCAGAAAGGAAGTAGATAAATTCATGGCAGATAGGTCCATCAATGGCTATTAGCCTGACTGGGCAGGGATGGTGTCCTAGCCTCTGCCTGAAGCTGGGAATGAGTGAGAGGGAGTGGATCACTTGATTACCTGTTCTGCTAATTCCCTCTGGGGCAGCCTGGCATTGGCCATTGTCTGAAGAAAGGATACTGGGCTAGATGGACCTTTGGAATGACCCAGTATGGCTGGTCTTATATGCACCATGTCTTGTTTAAACTGTGTAATAATTATAAACAACTAATTCAGCTGCATCAAAATTAATTTTCAGATTTGTTCGCATGCACCAGTTCTCTTTGAAGAGGGAATATAATATAGGGAAGTGGTGGTATTTTTTTTTTATCCTTTTGAGTTATTTGCCAGTTGGGGTTCTCAGTTTCCAGTAAACTGTTCTTGTTTGATTAAACAAACAGGAATAATATTGTTCACTTTTGTGACCAATCCAGATATATTATGGTCAATTTGTGTATTTATTGCATGTGAATTTTTCAGACCTTCATGTTTTTATAAACTGAAGGAGTTAATCAAATATTTTCCCTTGATCAGGAATCATTACAATTTTGCCTTTTTCATGTTTCAGTAATGATACCTTTTTACATATTGCTCACTGTAAATCCAGATATGATGTTTATAGTCTAATATGAATCCCATATTAACATTTTGATAAAGCAGAAAACTTCACTGTCAAATGACTTCTATAATGCACAGTTAACAAGATTAATAAAATGTGACAAAATAATTAATGGAAATAAGATCAAGAATTTTAAATACACAAATTTTAGAACCTAATTAAGTTACCATTCAGAGCTTCAAAGAAGAGCTCTGTGTAGCTCAAAAGTTTGTCTCATTCAGCTACAGAAGTTCGTTCACGCACCTTGTCTCTCTAATATTCTGGGACCAACACAGCTACAACAACACTGCATAAAGCTATTTTCATTGTTTATTAATCATTGTACTTGTGCTTCTATGTTAGAATGTCCAACATAATCTGATCTTTACTTTAAAACTGATTTAAATGTGTGGGGTCTTTTATTTTCCTATCTGGTATTCTTTAAGGGAGTGGGGACAGTGAAAGGAAAAACTTATCCAAGGCTCTTCACTTTAAGGAAGGATTGAGGGCTGAAATGCTTTAAGGAAGCATTTCATGTGTTCCTAGGGAGTGTTCTAAAACAGAACAATATGTTTGTGGGGGTATTTTAGAAATTAAATTAATAGCGCTACCACTCTATTCTTCCATTCACTTTAGCACAGGATAGATTTTGAATGCTTAAACCACCTTCCATATTTTTTTTTTTAGCCTGGATTCAGGTGATTTGTGGAGTCATTGTTTAACACCTGATTAGAGGCTTGTAAATGGAAAGGTTCTGGGATTTTAATCTTTCCCAGATATTGCCCTCTTAGACAGAGTGCAATGTTTCTTTTTCATTCCATTTCTCCCTATCCTAGTTTGCTGCCTTGCTCTTTTCATCACCACCACCACTCTGAAGTTCACTGGTTTTGTTTTCATTGCCAGCCAAGTGTTTCCTGATGTGATACCAAGCTTTCACACGGAGTTTGTGAGAGAACCAGATTACTTGTCTGATTTTTAAAAAGAAAAGACAGAATAGCCCAAACAGAATATAGAATGCATCCTTTTCTCAGGCATCAGGAGGGGTATTATAAACCAGAAGAAGTCATGTTTTCTATTTAGCTGGTTTAAGGTTTTAATTCCACATGACATTAACATTTTCTATTTTGTAGAACCAACCAAAAAGAAAAAAGAAAAAGTGCTGTATTGTAGTTTTTTTTCCACACAAGTGTTCCAATATTTTTTGTCTCTTGCAGGACCAAGCAGAACAGTTTTTTAGAAGTGGGCATACAAATAACTGGGCAGTTTTGGTAAGCATTTTTATTCGATCTTCTTAAATAAAACAGTGATCCTGCAGTTGTTGCATGCTGGTGCCATGGCAGTCTGCCCATATGCAGCAAGTTGCAAGATCAAGACCTGGAAGTAAGTAACATGACTTTGCGTTATCCCTGCCAGTTTGCTATACTACATTACCATTATCTCTTCTGCATAACTTAATTACAAGCATCCAGAACATAAATGCACATTTGAAGTATTTATAAAATTAAAGTTCCAATTAGAATGAAAACAAATGATTATGCTGTATATTATTACAGTCATGTTGTTGTTGTTTTTTAAACATTTGCTTGGTTAGAAAGGTACAACATCTTCCTAATTTTTTTGTTTGTTATGAAACTTGCTAACTTCTGACAACAAACTTTCTTCTTCTTTTTTTTATTCTAATCTCCTAAAATAATACTCAGGATAAGAACTACTAGTCTTAATTTTTTATCTGGGTAACTTCAGATCGTATTACTCCATCAGTTTTTAATCATGCTTTCTGAGCATAATGACTAATGATCAGTTCTAAAATATTATGTGAGCAGTCAGACATGACACAGTGTTTTTTCTAAGTTTTAAAATTTAGCAAAATGAAAGAATTCAAGAAAAGACAAATAGATAATTAATTGAAATAATAGAGTAATCATTCTCTTATTCCCTAATGCACAAATTTAAAATTATTAACATTAAATACCTGTTTCTATTTCAATGTTAAAAGCAAGCAGAGAGTTAAAATAAATTTTATTTGCTCAGAGCAATACACAGATACAAACTGGTAATAATAAGGGAAGTAGAAAGTTCTTGGTGCTGAAGGTAAAAAGAGACCTGCTTTCTATCCCGGTCTTTGCCGCTGATTTCCTGTGTGACCCTGAGGAAGTTACTTGTGGCCAGACTGTATTCCTTGCTCTCCCAAATTGCCCAGAAATTTAGGTTCTGGCCTCATGCCATCTATGCCTCATTTTCTCCATTTATAAAATAGGGGTGATAATGCCACTTGTGAGGTATAAAATAAATGAATTAAAGTACTTGGAGGTTCACAAAAGAAAAATGCCATAGAAGTCAAGACTATTATTACTATTTTGTTATTATCTAAGTCTTTGTACTGTGCTTGTCACTGATAGCTATATAAACAAAACTCAAGAGCTTGTTATTCAAAAGCCTATTTAACAGTCTGCTCTCGCTCTCTCTATTTTGTCTAAGTAGAACTTAAAATCATCTCTTCGAAAGCTGCTCCTTTAATTGATCATCTCCTATCTCAAGTACTTCTTTTTAAAGATTTTTTTAAGCTAAACATCTTGCCTCCTGGCTAGTGTATTGTGTTAATCTGTACTTATTGCAGAATCTTATTCAATTGAGGCTGGGCAGTTTTTTCTATCTGATCATAGAATATTTTGAATATTGGGTTGGAAGAGACCTCAGGAGGTCATCTAGTCTAATCCCCTTCTCAAAGCAGGACCAACACCAACTAAATCATTCCAGCCAAGGCTTTCTGAGAGCTGTTCTAGTAGCTTTAACCTAACAAATGTCTCTTGTGTTGGTCAGCCTTCCAAGGACACTTACTGCTGTGCTAAATAGCAGCTACTCTTGAGCCTGGTTAGAAGCTACAGCCTTAGTTTATAGTTCAGAAAGGGCCTAGGGTCATAATTCAACAAAGCAGCTAAATGTGCTTAACTTTAAGTACGTTTGGTAAAATGTTGCATGACCTGGTCCTCTCTTGTGGGTTGGCACAAGCAGGCAAAGTCCTGAAACGGTGACACAGGCATGAGCTAGGTAGATAACAGAACATGTGTTTTATTACTGGAACAGGTTACAGAAGCAGCTCTCCTCCTGCTGGTGATGGTGTTGACACCCAAAACCCTGCGCTTTTCCTCAGGCAGGAAGGTCACCTTCCCCTCCCCTTCCTCTCAGTATTATGTCCTGAGGTTCTCCTCTGGGAGGAGCCACACCCTTTTGGGGCTGTTGTCTGATCTGTAATGCACACAGACCCAGACAGCATAGTAACTCTATTATAACACTAAAAGCTTTTAAGTGACTTAGGAGCCTAACTCGCAGTCAAGGGAAGTTGTCTGCCTAACTCTATTAGGCCCCTTAAAAAGCCTCGCTTTAAAAACCAGGTAGGTAGGACAGGAAGGCAAGAGGTAGGGGTCTTATGATTCTCACTGAAAATTAAGTTGTTTAATTTTTCATGAGCCAGATTCAGAGTAAAAAGGATACAAAGTAAAACTTTTAAACTGGTGTCTACATCTAGTCAACTTTTAAAAACGAATCGTAGGTACTATACCTGCCCCCAGATCGTCCCTGCTCCTTCTGTGTGGCTGTACAGTCCTGTTTTCTTCTATTTTAAAATGTCTTATCTTTCTTCTCCTGATCAAAAGAGCCAACAACAAACAAAACAAACCTGGCTATAAAGGCAACGGGGAGTCTGGTGGCATGGCTCCATGCATCTGAAGAAGTGGGTTTTTACCCACGAAAGCTTATGCTCAAATAGATCTGTTAGTCTTTAAGGTGCCACCAGACTCGTTGTTGTTTTTGTGGATACAGATTAACATGGCTACCCCTCTGATACTTGGCTATAAAGGGAAAACTGCTAGTGACTGTACAGAAAATGCTATGTGATGCACAGAGGAAGTATAGATTTTTTTTTTTTCTAATCTGAGTTGTGTTAAATTTAGGTGTAAATTGTAAAAATGGTAAGTGAAATATCTTCAGACAAATTATTTTTTTAAAGTTTTAAGTCTGTGATTTATGATTTTTGTTTTAGTTCTCATGCCTCTGTTACAGAGGATTGCAGGAAACATGTTTGATTTAGTAAGCTCACTTACAGGTTTTAATATTGCTCCATACATCTGAACGATTCTTTCCATCTATCATAGTATCTAGGCCTCGAGTATTCATATTTAGTCATTGTCTGTTTGAAGGCTCTGTAACGTATAATACAATTATTGCTTCTTAATCAGTTTCTGAAAGTTATTTCTGACACTCTTCTTGTAGTTACTTGCTTACTTCTATTTAAACAAACGGACACATTGGTTGGAAATGGGCCCCTATACTGGAATCTGAACATTCCTACATTGTTTGAGAGCTTGTAGTCAAACTCTATGGGTGGGGCCCAACTCTAATGTTGTTATAGTTGACTCCCTAAAAACCAGACATCCCCAGCAAAAGTTCCCTTCTCTCTACATGTGGACCTTGTATTCATTTGCTTACACTTTATCGCATCAGGTCAATCATAGAAATTTGAAATGGATAAAACATTAAATAATCTAGCTAATCCACTTGTCAGTGCTGGATTATTCCCTACAGTACTTTTTTTTTTAGTACTTTATCCAGTTTTAAATGAAAGTTTTCTCCATGGCTCAATACATTAGCATTTATTTTCAAAATATGAAAAAGCTTTCTCTGCAGAGAAGGTGTGTATTACTTATGGCATTGATTTCTTGCAGTTGCTATGCACTGATTGCTGGGTGACAAGTTTTTTGGCATCTCAGCAATCAATATCCATTGATGCATGTACTAATTCAAAATGCATTTCTTACATCTTCTTATATGCGTTTATTTCTTTTTAACTCTTAAAGGTGTGTACATCTCGCTTCTGGTTTAACTACCGTCATGTGGCAAATACGCTTTCAGTTTACAGGAGCGTCAAGAGACTAGGCATTCCTGATAGGTAAGAGAATCTTGAAGAGCACAATTGTTTAAACTTGGATATTAAAGTAAAAGTTCAGTCTCATCTTCTGAAACAGGACTAAAATGCTGGTTTCTTCCTTTCATAAGCAAGTAAAAGGTAGAGAGCACAGACTTAATTACGTTAATTTACTGAAAATTGGAACGATATTATTGGAAAGGAAAATGAAAAAAATATGTACCATGATGCTTCCAAACAGAAACAGATATTTAGATGAAATGATGTGACACTCACCAATCACTAAATTGCACCGCTAATTAGTTTGGTGAATGCACAATGTGAGAAAATTGGAAAAATGTATTCAGAATTGATAGTGCAACTCTTGAACATGTACCTGTTACTGTATTGCAACTTCATGTCTAACATAACTAATGTCTTAATATGCCTTTTGATTAGAGAACACTTCATTTAATGAGCAAGACTAAATACAGTATGTATTAGAGTACAGTGCTTCAGCTAAATCAAGGGTGCACAATTAGAATAAGGACCTCTAAATAACTGGTGTCTAACAAAGAAGCTCCAGCATGTCACAGGCTATATTAAAAAAAAAGACATTTTGACTGGGAGTTTCAAAGGAGCCAGGAGCCTTTTCTGCATGCACAAATTGTGCTGCTTTAACTACACCAGACTAGTGAAAAATGGCACAAACTGCATGGTGTGGATGCAATTATATCAGTATGAAGGTGTCGTATGGGAAGGGGAATAAATAATAAGGCATCTTTATTCTGGTATAACTGCATCCACACCAAGCTTGTACTGGTATAACTGTTTTGGTAAATAGTTACCTTTGTACAAAAACTGTGCAGACCCATCCTAAGAGTGAGGTGCCCAAATACTGTTGGATGTCAGTAGGAACTAGGTACCTAACTCCTTTGGCAATTCCAGTCTCATTTTTATGTTATGTCAGAATGAAAAAACTAGGAGGATCTTTACCATGGCAGATGCTGAAAAAGAAGCAGTTGTTTCATCATGAAAAAGCCAATATCATATTAAGTTAATATCTCCCTATCTCATTAAAGTAATACCATGGTGAGACTATAATGCTGAGATCTATATTCCCTTTATAACGCCGACAACTGTAGTGTTCTCTAAGAGCTCAGCCCAGGGTATCATGGGAATTGCTAATGTGTGAGGTGTGGAGGGATGTCTTCAGTGGGTATTCAATAATGCCTTCTCATGCTTTTCGGCCTTGTTTTTGTTTTGAATTTTAACCTGCTGATTGCTCTGTGATCTGTGGGCTACTGTTAAAATGCTGAAAGCTTAATCTTTCATTTGTGAGCATTCTTTTTTCCCTCGACTTTCCAAATAGCAGCTCTCTCTGTTGAAAAATTGTGTTATGTTTTTATTTGCATTGTCTTCTGTCCAAAGTGTGTTTGTGTTAATAAGCTCAAATTAGCCAAGGCCCACAGCATTGATGAGATCTATTGGGGACTTGACAATACACACTTCTTTGAGGTAGATAGGGAGCATTGAAAGACTGAGCAAAGCAGTCTTTCCTGTTTTGATTGGATTTACATGCAAGGGTCTTAGATTGTTTTGTTTTAAAAAGATCTTACTTTATATTGGCTCCTACCAGAACTTTTGTTCCCAAAAGGACAGTGAGGACCAGATCCCCAACTGGTGTAAGGTGCTGTAGCTCCAGATGTGACCCTATCTTATTAAACTACACAATCTGGATAAAATAACATGCATGCAATAACTGTGCTGGATGTGGTAGAATCAGGGCACTGACAAAAAAAAAATTGTGTTTAGAACTGGCAAGATAACTAACAGGCATTAGCTGTCCTGCTGTAACAACTTAATGAAGACAGAACACTGTATTTTCACGGGGGGTTGAGGTGCTGGGGTGTAGCGCGGACCTTGCCTGGCAACCTCATGGTAAAAATGGTTTGTGTCTTGTCTTTGCTTAGGATTTTACAGTGATATAACTATTGCGTGTTAGTAATCTCACTTTAAAAACAGCTTTGTGTCAGTAAAGACACAGCCTAAGTTTGGAGTTTTATTTGTGGTGTTGGGAAGAAGGTGCTATTGAAATGGGACCTTGCTCGAGTGCTGATATGTTGTCATTTGCCTTAAGTGTCCCTAATAAGAAGTCTGCTCAAGCTCTGTCCTGCCCCTGCGTGACCGTGCACAGTATGGGTTGGTGTGTAAGTTAGGGGTAAATCCATGCTCTTTATGCACTATTTCCAGGACTCAATCTTTCATGCCCTGCCTATTCACTATGTGTAATTTTCCCCAGCTTATGGGTAGGATCCTGCTGTCACTTGAGTCAGTGACAAAACACTCATTGACTTCTGTGGGTACAGGACTGATCACTAGACACACAAGCTCATTGAAAGGAAAATAAGTTTCTGTTTGTCAAAACTATGGCAAGGGAGCTTGGGCTTAATTGCTTTGCTGTTTCTGTTTGGCAAGATGAAGGTCAAGACTACACTACAGACATCTGCCAGCACAGCTGACGTCAGGGGTGTGAAGAGGTCTGATCCTTAATCAACATAGCTGTAACATCAGAAGACTCTAGCATAGCTGCAGCTAGACCAACAGAGCTCAGCATTTTTAAAAGCATAGCTTGTTTTGCTCCCTGGAGATTTTAACTGCATTGATATAGCTGAGTCGACACTAGGAACACACTGGTGTATAGTACACTGGTATTCCTATACTGGTAAAGTGCTCTTTAGTGTAGCCATAGACAAGAGATAACCTGGCTTGAGTGAACAAGTATTTTCAGTATATCAGAGGAAGCCAACATTCTTAGTCACAGTTGAAAGTCACAATTGGGAAAGGAAGAAAGAATCCCAGGTGTGTGACTGCCCACAGCCTGACTGTTTGAGAAACTTTTTTATACAGTCTGTCTGTTTGAGTGTGTCTGATGCTGGATAGAGCTGTCTAGATGCCCTTAACTTCTTGCCATGTGCATGTCTGGTATTCAGTCTCACCTGTGCCTGTTTTAGTTTAAGTGCTGCATAGAACCTGACAGTGTTCTGACACTTGGAGTCAGGACCGGCTTCAGGCACCAGCCTAGCAAGCAGGTGCCTGGGGCGGCCAATGAAGAGGGGGGCGGCACGTCCGGCGGTTCGGCGGCGGGGCTGTCACTCCCTCTCAGAGCAAAGGACCTACTGCTGAATTGCCGCTGTAGAATGAAGCGGCGGTAGAGCTGCCGCCACTTGAGATCACAGCTTTTTTTTTTTTTTTTTTTTTCTGCTTGGGGCGGCAAAAACGCTAGAGCCGGCCCCGCTTGGAGTCAGTGCTCTAAGCTTGCAATGTTTATATATTTGGTTCCCAACAGAATGGTGGATAAGGTATTCTCCTTTTTGAGTGAGTGCTGAGGGGTGTTTAAGCTGCTGACTGAACTGACCTTGGAGGCATGGATTTCTCTCTCCTTGTGTTCCTTACTTCTCTTGTTTAATTTTTTTGTTTTTTGTTTGTTTTTTAATGTAGGTTTCTGTTTTCCCTTCAGGCTGCAACAGACCACTGGCCTGTTTAGTTTAAAAAAATTATTCCTTTTTTTAGTTTCAAATAATATTCAGAGAATTCCATACTTCATTTTGTGTAGGAGTGCGGATGTGTGTTCTCCTTGTGGAACATCTGAGGCCCTAAGTGAATTTCAGACATTATTATTGGTACAGACTGTGAGTGAATTTGCAATCCTGCATTGTGCTTTTCTACAATGTCATTGCACCCACAGCCTCCATTAAAACTCCGGTCTGTGGAAAGCAGCAGATCTCTTCCCTTTTTATTGTCTCACTTGGCAAAAGCTTTGTGATGGGAGAATAATTCTTGTTTTATTGTTGCCTTGTCCTCTCGCCTTCCTGTTGTTTCACCCAGTTGTCTTCTCATAAACCTAAAATGTCAGCTGTTTAGGTCAGGTTCTCTGTAGTTCTTGTTTGCCCAATGCCTACTACTACAATGGAGACCATGGTTGAGGATCCCAGACACTACTGTAATACATATAGCACAGCAAAGGAGTACTGATTTGTTAAGGCCCCCTGAGAAGTAGAGGGGAAGAAACTGAAGTGAAATGGGATGAAAAAGCCCCAAAGGCAACAAGGGGCCAAGTGGAACCAAGCAGCTTTATGCTGTGCCTCTGCAGCTATTGCAGCTTTTACTGGAATAGTGTTTGATTCTCCTCCCTGCCTCCGGGGAAGTTCCTGGCCAATGTTCTCACTCTGGTTGCAATGAGTCTGTCACTTAGGAGCTTCCTCTCTGTTTTATGTCACCTACTCCATGTTCTATAGCAGGTGCCACAGAAATTGTATTTAAAATGTATCAAAATGCAGGGTTTTAAGAATTATTTTTAGAAATAGAGAGTGACGAACAGCAATGCTGTATCTTAAAATCAAATTTATTAGGATCCTCCCTTGGTTTTTAAAAAATGATTATTGCCATCTGCAACCCAGCTGTGAATAATTTCAGTCTAGGGGTTTAAATAGCCAGATTTGTCATCCAACAATAGAAGATGTTAAGAAAATCTTGTTTGACTTCCTGGATCTTTAGATACTCCTGTTTCTTGACATGTAGCACAGCACTCCTATTTGTAGAAAGAAAATTGTTACAAAACATAAGAGCGGCTGTATTGGGTCAGACCAAAGATCCATCTAGCCCAGTATCCTGTCTTCTGACAGTGGCCATTGCCAGGTGCCCCAGAGGGAATGAACAGAACAGATAATCATCAAGTGATCCATCCAGAATAAAAGTAAGATTGCCTAAAAGATTGTTTCTAATGATTGTTCTAATCCAGGGGTCGGCAACCTTTCAGAAGTGATGTGCCGAGTCTTCATTTATTCATTCATTCTAATTTAAGGTTTCGCGTGCCAGTAATACCTTTTAACGTTTTCAGAAGGTATCTTTCTATAAGTGTATAATATATAACTAAACTATTGTTGTATGTAAAGTAAATAAGGTTTTTAAAATGTTTTTTAAAAGATTCATTTAAAATTAAATTAAAATGCAGAGCCCCCTGGACCGGTGGCTAGGACCCAGGTAGTGTGAGTGCCACTGAAAATCAGCTCGCGTGCCACAGGTTGCCTACCTCTGTTCTAATCAGTTTAGTGGCTGCAGTATGAAAAAGTTATTGTGATGGCAATAATCTAATTGGTTAAGTGAGACACATTTTCTGTTTACCAATTAAATTCCCAAATAACACTCTAAAATTACCACAGTGAGTGCACAGATGCCAACATGGATACTAACGGATGACAGTGGTAGCAATTCCACTAACATTAATATGTAGTGGCACATTGTTTTTGTGTGTGTACGTGTTTCACATGTATTTTAAAATCACGCGCAGTGCATTAAATGTGCATGGTAACTTGATGTGCTTGTATATTTGAAATTGGTTTAATTTTTCTGGGGTGCTGCCCCCTGGCAGTACACCTCCCAGTCTTGGGGTCTCCCCACCCAGGGGATCCCCCACCCCCTATACCCACCTTGCCTCAGTGTAAGGCTACTGCCAGTCACCAACTAGCCTCTGTTCCCTGGGGCAGACTGCAGTGTATGCCACTCATCACTGGCAAGGGGGGTTTGGACCTGCTGCCTTCCTCTACCATCCAGTACCTTTTTAGGCCTTAAACCAGGGCTTGCAGCCTGGGGAGTTGCCAGCCAGGAGCTCCCCTGGCTTTCCCCAGCCCTGCTTCACTCCAAGTACCCTTTCTGCTAAGCAGCCAGACCCTGCTCCCTCTCAGACCAGAGAGAGCCTCTGAACTCCTGGCTGCCCTGACCTTTATAGGGCCAGCTGGGTCTGTTTGGGGCGTGGCCACAGCTGAGGCTGTTTCCCCAATCAGCCCAGCTTTTCTCCTCCCACAGCCCTCCTCCAGGGCTGTTTTAAACCCCTCAGGGCAGGAGCGGGTGTCCACCCTGCTACAGTATGTAATTATTCATTTTTGTCTGTCTTGGTGATGGAGCATCATGCTGTCTTCAAGAACATTGCACAAGGTGGTGGAGCTAATGGGTTCATAACAGCCTCAACTCAGAATTCCCTTGCTCTTGAGGCTGAGGCCTTGTGTACTTGCTGTTTTGTGCACTGGTTTTTAACTAAATCTGTCATGTGCAAGGCCCACACTCTCTTTATACCAGTGCTGTTTAAAACTCACTTCTTCAAGGCCTGCGCGAAGGCTTTATAATGGGGGATGGAAAAAAACCCAGTGAGCCATCTTCATCTTTTTTCCAGTGTGACCCACCTTCTGTTTGACTTTGAGTTTTTAAGCTCTTTGAGGCAGCAGCCATCCATTTTTGTGAAGTACTGTATAACGTTGAGCATGTTGTTAGTGCTAAACAAATAATACCGTTACTGTAACAAACAAAAAGCTTTATGTGGTAGTGTTGTGATGGTGACAATTCCCTGGGGAAATAAGGTATTACTAAAGTAACTCTTATTTATACTCCAGGAAATTTTCTAAATGCTACAGACTCTTGTTTTAATAATGAGTAGAACCCTGTGTGGATACAAAATTTGTATCTTCAGCCGATCTGCGATCAGCAAGCATAGTCCGCGGATATAAAGCGGATATCTGCAGATTTGCAGGGCTCTCATAATGGGTCATGTTTGTTGGCTCCCTTATTTGCAACTTTCATTTTGTTTATTGTATTAAAATAGAATATATGAAATTGTGTTGTTTTGTTTTTCCCAGTCACATTGTCCTGATGCTGGCAGATGATATGGCATGTAATCCCAGGAATCCCAAGCCAGCAACTGTGTTTAGTCACAAAAACATGGAGTTAAATGTTTACGGAGATGATGTGGAAGTGGACTATAGAAGCTATGAGGTAACAATGCTTTGTTTATCTAACCAGATTTTTCTGTAGTGTCGTTTTAAAGCCTGATCCAAAGTCCATTGAAGTCAGTGGTAGCCTTTCCGAACTCTTCACTGGATTATGGATCAGGCCCTTATTCTCAATTGATATATATAATAAAAAGAACATTCTTACTGAATTTCAGAACTTGTTACAACTTTATACGTCTTTCTAACTAATTAGAATTTATTATTATACATTGTTATTGGCTATTGTAAAGAAAACATTCATTCCATGACAGTTGTTGCTGCTGTTGTTATTATGAGTTGTGGTTAGGAAATTGTGAGGATCTCCGACTATATTAACAATATAAAAATGTTACTGGGTTTTCCATTTTGTTGAAGTAGTATAGATTGTATGATTGGTTAAACTCCTAACACTTTCATAAGCTTTGATGTTAAGCAGGTGTGTGTTTGCACATTGCAGGTTCAACATCTTTTCTTAAATATTTGTTTTTATTTTTTCCAAATAAAACATGTCTTTTCTGTAAGTAACCCATTTCTAACCACTTTATAACAGCTAGTAAAAGGAAATATCTGCAGCACTTTACCATGTTCTTGTTTTCAGAAAACACTTCTTGCTGCAAATTCTTTTTCTAAGTCTTTACTGGACTGACTTTAATTAGACTTCAGTTACAGAATTTTAATTAGTACCACATAGTAAAATGATTTATAAAGCAAATACATATATTTTACAGGAACAAATTAAACCCTGTACTGTATTAGAGCATACAGAAAATGTCATGCTCTGTGATTTTTAATGTCCTGAGGACATAAAGTACATGTTGAAAGATTATAGTAACAAAAAAAAACCTAGCTGTCATGAGTCTGAATTTTGTTGGTAACAGTTTTGAGTGTTGTAAATCTGCATTCAGAACAAGTAGTTCTAATGTTTAATCAAATCATTTATGGTTGCTGTCCAGATGGACTACATCTGATCTTTTAGATGTTTGTGCCACAGGAATCTTTTCCTTGCCTGAGTTGCACAGAGAATTTAAGCCTTAGAGTATTTATTAACATTTTTCCATGGTAACACATACTAATGTTGCAGCGTTTTGTGAATGCATAAGTAGCATTAATGGAGTAAAGATATACACTCCAGTGTGACAGGTGTTCAAATCAATGAAGAAGTATTAAAAGACTATAATGGTCATAGACATGTGTTTGATGAAATAGTTTTCAAATATAGTAAAGCAACAGGTTGATTTTAATGGGGCGATAAAAAACTGTGATTGGTGAGCAGTAGCACAGTAAAACCTTGAATAGAAGAAATCTGGTAATGCAATTTATACCATCTATTGGTGGACCTATTTATATATAGTGCATAGTTTGTGTCATTATTTTGTGGAACCCCGTCTAGTAGTGGTCAATAGATATCCCTTATGATAGTTAGAAATTACTTCATTTCCATGTTTGTAGGTTACTGTGGAGAATTTCTTGCGTGTATTAACAGGAAGAATCCCACCAAGCACACCTCGATCCAAGCGCCTACTTTCTGATGACAGAAGCAATATTCTAATATATATGACAGGTAATTATAGGAATGTATTGGTTTTGTTGCACAGTAGCAGAGTGAAATCTCATGAGGATGCCAAGTAACACTAAAAATTAGTAAAACAAATACACAGTAATCATGGATTCACTTTAGTTTGAGCAAAACATCCATTATTATTAGCATTAAAAACAATCCATGCAAAAAATTCTGATAACTAAGATTGCTACACCACTTAAAAATCTGGGTCTCACACTTGTATTCCACAACCCTGGGCATATGGTCTAGAGAGCCTAATTTGTAATGACTCTGGAAGTTATAAAGTCATTATTATGTGAAGGGGTTTTGCATAAATATTAATCAAAGAAGCATCTTTAAAGCAGTGTCTATTAATTTATGAATGAATAGATGTATTCCAGGTTAAACCATACATGTATACACTTACGCAAGACATTCCGGAACGCTTGCGTAAGTTGGGGAGCGTCTGTACTGTCCTCATTACCCTGGTATCGTGTCTTGTCGTCCCACACCAAAGAGGGGGAGAGATTGCATTTAAGCTGTTTCTGTTGGCTTTTTGGCAACCATGTTTTGTATATATTGTACTTCTATCTTTAACGTACATGCTTATTTATCTTGTGAATTTTTCTACAAGGTCATGGTGGAAATGGTTTCTTGAAGTTTCAGGATTCTGAAGAAATCACTAATGTAGAACTTGCTGATGCCTTTGAACAAATGTGGCAGAAAAGAAGGTAAAAAATTATTACTTAGCTATTAAATACAGTATGTCACCCACAGGTGTAAAACTTGGATTGTAGCCTTTCATTCTTCCATTTAATTCTTGTCAAAACAGCACACTCTTCTAGTGAAGGATGGTGAAATTAATTATTTTTATTCTGAATGTGGTTTAAAAATGGAAAAAATTACCGTTACCGCAGCAGTGATATTAAATAGCTGTTGTCCTTGAGGTTGCGTGAAGCTCTCCTTTCCAGAGGAGAAGGAAATCTATTATAACCTTCAGCCATTCAAATGAGTTACCTTGGCTCTACAGCTGTATGTGCTTCTTATTAATTACAAGGTGTCTGAAATATTCAGCCAGTTGGAGCTCTATTAAATATCTTGGTAACTATGCAGTGAAATGAATGAATGAAGACATAGTCTACAGAATGTGAAAGTTGTTTTATTTCTTTCAGATACAACGAATTGCTGTTTATTATTGATACCTGTCAAGGAGCATCCATGTATGAACGATTTTATTCTCCAAATATAATGGCCTTGGCTAGTAGCCAAGTAGGAGAAGATTCACTTTCAGTAAGTATGAGTTTGGTTGGTACTTAGAGTTAAGGTTAGGGTTCCTATGGGGAGGGTATTTGGAGGTAGGGTTAGGATTCCTATGGATAGAGCTCTCCGCCTTTGAGTCAGGGTTTCTATGGGTAGGGTACTTGGAGCTAGGATTAGGATTCCTATGGGTAGGGCTCCCTGCCCTAAGGGTTAGGGTTTCTATAGGTACAGCTCCCCACCATAGGCTTAGGGTTCCTATGGGTAGGATAGTTGGAGGTAGGGCAAAGGGGGTATTTTCAAAAGGGCCCAAAGGATTTGGATCACAAGTCCCATTAACTTTCAGTGGCACTTGTGCTGCTACATTTTTTTGGTACTTTTGAAAATCTCCCCCTTAACTGCTTAACAACATAAAGGGTGTTTAGCCTCTAAAGCAGGGCGGGCAAACTTTTTGGCCTGAGGGTCACATCGGGTTTCCGAAATTGTATGGCGGGTCGGTTAGGGGAGGCTGTGCCTCCCCAAGCAGCCAGGCGTGGCTCGGCCCCCGCCTCCTATCCGACCACCCTCACTTCTCACCCCCTGACGGCCCCTCCCCTGGGACTCCTGCCCCATCCACCACCCCCGCACCCTGCCCCCAGACCTCCCACCCCTGACTGCCCCCCGCCACCCTATCCAACCCCTCCTCTCATTCCTGACTGCCCCTCCAGGACCCCTGCTCCCATTCAACCACCCTGTTCCCGCCCTCTGACTGCCCCCACCCCCCGACCACCATCCTCAACTCCCCTGCCCTCTATTCAACCTCCCCTGTTCCCTGCCCCCTTATCGTACTGCCTGGAGCACTGGTGGCTGACGGCGCTACAGCCGCACCGCTCAGAGCACCAGGATAGGCAGCCCAGCCGCCCGGCTGGAGCCAGTCATGCCACCGCACAGCGCAGAGCACTGGGTCAGGCTGTGGCTCTGCAGCCTCGCCGCCCAGAGCATTGCACTGGCGGCGCAGTGAGCTGAGGCTGTGGGGGAGGGGGATTTGCAGGGGAGGGGCTTGGGAGCTAGCCCCCCAGGCCAGGAGCTCAGGGGCCGGGCAGGAGGGTCCTGCGGACCAGATGTGGCCTGTGAGCTGTAGTTTGTCCACCTCTGCTCTAAAGCATCACTCGTATAATGTTTGATGTACTTTTCACATTGTTCTGTCGTGCTGTCCGAAAGTGTGGGGATGTCAATTGCCCACTAGGCTAATGTACACCCCTAATTTGATTTTCAGTAAGTCTTACAATTCAAACATAAAATAATGAATTAAAAAAATGTAATGATAAATACCTTTTTTCTGCAATGTAACAATAGAAATAGAAAATGTGATTTATAGTACAGTGGGTAGCACACTTGAAGAGAGGGACATTAGTCATCTTCTCCCTATTCCTGCAAGTGGCTTAAGCTTCATCTTTCTGACTTTAGGCTATGGCCTCATATGACAGCCATGGTTTGTGAAACCATCCTATTCAGTAGTTGTTTGATTTTTTTAAAGGTAGTGAGCACCATAGCCCCAGTAGGTGTTCAACATCTCTGAAAATCAGGCTCTACTCATGTGCTTACTGAAACTGGTCATGACCTCCTGGAGCCACACAGGACTATCTCCCCCCACACTTCTTCTCGTGCTCAAGAGGCCATAGTGGGAGGATCCTACTGGAGTTCTGCACAGGTGCATAATGGAGAAAGAGGCTCCCTGCAACCAGGCAAAGACAGGGCTAGTCAGAAATTAGTCTAAAAAGATGAAGATGATAACATGCAATATACAGATTCATTTACACAGTCTATTGGTGTTTTTGATGGTTAGTAATCTTTTTTTGCATACTTCTGATAATTTGACTAATAGTAAAAATAATTCATAGGTTTGACACTTGCATGGTCCTGTTTTGCTCTGTTCCCATCAGGTTTTTGCTATGGAACACTCTAAATATGTATATTTTGTTTTTCAGCATCAGCCTGATCTTGGGATTGGAGTTCACCTTATGGATAGATACACGTTTTATGTCTTGGAGTTCTTGGAAGAAATTCACCCAGCGAGCCAGACCAATATGAATGACCTAGTAAGTAGTATACTGTATTCATTAGTTTGCTAACTACTCCTGTATTCTCACAACTGGTCCATTTTGGCAGTGGGAACTTCACAACATTTTTTGTTCTCCTGCATATCAAGAGGGTATTTTTAAAAATGTTTTTGTTCTTATTTAGTAAAATCATTATATATTGATATTTTGGAGACTTGAGTCCACAGTTTAAAATTGTTTCTTTGCTTGATTAGGAAAAAATTAAATTAAAACAACCTGGTTGTTTTACTGAAAAACGTCACTTATGTGTGTTATCTCTGCATCCCGTGGAACTGATCCACTTGCATGGTACCTAGAATCATGTACTGCAATCACTTTGCACATATGGAAAGGCAGTCATCGGCATTTGCTTTGCAAAGGAAATTTGTATGTTGGAATCCTGATCCTGTACTCAGAAACACATGAGCAGAGCCCCATTGACTGCAGTGCTTCGCCACATAGGTGCAGGGGTCAGCCTGTGTAAATCCAGTTACAAGTCTGGGGCTTTTTGTTCTCGGGCAAATATTATAATTGCCACATATGATCTAACAAAAAATGTCTTGGTGAAGTTTAATGACAATGGCTTTTGAACATATGTTCCATCTTGGATACCATAAATTGAAAAAGCAACTACATTTCAGTAGCGTTCTTAGCCCATTGGCCTTGAACAGGTCAAATGTTCCTTTTTTCATCGCAATGCATTATGCTTTTGTGGCTTGTTGCCGTAAATTATGTCATGTTGTTGTCAGAGACTTAAGAGCCACCATTGACCACACACATTAAATCTCCATTTCAATAAAAGGAGCAGCTGTTCAAACATTTTATGTCAATGTCTGTGGAGGCTGGTGTCAGCCTTGCTGCTAGCTGAGGTGTAGTAGATTTCACACAAAGCAGCCCACACTGGCAGATTTTGTGTTGACATAGAATTGATTCAGTGACTAATATGCCAACATTTTACTACCAAGAGTATGAAAATCCATTTCATTACATCATATTCTAATTTATGATGGGATGTGGAGAATTTTAGAACAAAACTTATGTCACAAGGATTAAGTAGCTTTTCTATTGATTATGTACATATTTTAAAAAAACATTATTTGAGTGAATTTGGCTGAAACACTCAATCTGTAATCAAGGGAATTAATTGTCTTATAAAAAGAAACAGTGCCAGAAATTCAGCAGCAGTTTAAAGTGTATAAATAGCCATCTGGAAAATGGTGTGAACTGGTTCAGCTAGTTAGAAATGTTAATGCAGATCTTGTTGATGACATAGCAAATCTGTAAATCCTTTCTATCGCTTTAATGACTTGTAAAAATGTTGACAACCACAAAATAACAGAAAAGTCCTGTGTATTCTTTATTTTTAATTATAATTGTATTGGTCTTTCAATGGCCAAATTCAAAGCATTCAGCAATACATTGAAGTAGTACAGCAAACCCTGTAGTAGCATACTATACCCAGATACTATTTGAGGGATAAGGAGACTTGCATCACTATCAAAAAATAAAAATAAAAATTGGGAAAACACAAATGTATGTCATGATTTGCAATCAGAATACACTGTATTATCTTGAGACATAATGTGAATGAATTTCAGGGAATGAACTTCCAGTTGCAGAAGTCAAATTCCACCATGCCTTCATCCTGAGGGATCCCTAAGAGCCATAACTCTAAACCCTGATAAAATAATCGGTTCATGTCTTGTGAGAAATTAAAGGGAATACTTTGGTCAGTGACTGAATTGCACTGCTGGGTACCTGCTTAAAGAAGAACAAATTCCTTGTCCAGGCCTGATTTTAAGAATTGTCACTATATAAATTCAGTGTAGCACATATTAAATAGATTAAAAACCAGTTAACAGACAGATCTCTGTAAGTCAAAAGTAATGGTAGATGGGGAATCATCAGCCAAATGGTGTGGTGTTAGTGAGGTCCCAAGGAATCTATTCTTGGCTCAATGTAATTCAGTATTTTTGTCTAATCTGGAAGAAAACATAAAATCATTGCTAGTAAAGTTTAGATGATGATCAAATTGCTGGAGTGACAAATGATGACAGGTTCATTTTACCAGATCAGTATGTATCTAAGTGATTTGAGTTTAAATATATGTTTTCAATACAGCCAAATATAAGGTCATACACCTAGAAACAAGACATTTAGGTCACTTACAGGATGGGGGACTGTATCCTGGAAAGTAGGTGACTCTGCAAAAGGCTTGGAGTCATGATGGTTAATCAACTGAATGTGAGCGCCCAATGCAATGCTGTGATTAAGAGGGCTAATATGATTTCTGGCTACATAATCAAGAAACTATCCAGTAGAAATAGTGAGGCAGCATAGGTGAGACAATTACTAGAATAATGTGTCTAGGTCTGGTCTCTCACTTCTGAAAGGATGCTGAAAAATTGAAAAGGGTCAGAAAAGAGCTTTACAAGGATGATAATGTGAGGTCTGGAAAACTTGCTTGCAGTGGCTCAATCTGTTTATCTTATTAGGTTCAGAGGTGACTTGATCACAGTCCATAAGTACCTAAGTGGTGAGAAGATTTCTGATGGTAAAGGACTTTAATCTATATAGGAGCAGACTGTGGCAGCATATAACCAGGCTTGCCTCCCAGAGATGGTTTCAGTCTGTAACCTTACTCTTAAGCCTCAAGTCCAGCCCCACATCATCAGTGTGGGCCTGCTTCACCTTCTGGGCCATATGGCCTAATGCACATGTGGAGCTCTGCATGCCAGACTTCACCTTTGCTCTCTGCAGGTCTGGCTCCAATAGGTATATTGTCCTCCCAGGCATCTTCTGGACAGACATACGGATTTGTGTAGCTGCATAAGTGCTTTGGTCTCTTGATTGGCAGTTGGATCCCCACAACGTGTGCAAAGGAGTTCTGTTTTTATCCCCAGAACTGATTGACTCTGGTAACAGATGCATCTATTAAAGTTTGGTCAACTCCAGAGGCAAGCTCTTTAGTCATCTCAGGAAATTTCATTCCACATAAATGTGTTTGTGCTCCAGACTATTCTTTGAGCCTGTGAGATATTTGTCCACCCATCAAGAATCAAGTGATAGCAATTCTTACAGACAAAGCCACTGCCATGTTATATCTGAACAAGCACTTTATCAGCCTTTCTGAGCAATGTTCCAGTAGCTGGTGTCTGTAAGGCAGCAACATGGTCATCTGCATATACTCTGTCTTCTTATTATGCCATTACTGAAGTCTCTTGTAATGATGCCGACTTTTGCAAGCTGGAGTTATAGCCTCTATTCAGTTTATCTGAAGCCCCTCTGCTTTTAAGGGAACTGCTGATGAGTTACTTGGAGTGGAATATATACATGCACAGTCACTCGAAGGAGAAAAAACGGTTACTTACCTGTAGAATATTTATTGTTCTTTGAGATGTGTTGTGGACATACACATTCCACAACTCTCCCAACTTCCCTGCTACTTTAGAAATTATATACAGCAGTGTTAAGGAACAGAGGGGAAGATGGTGGCACAAGGCGAGTGAGGTACATGTGCTGCCTAGTGGTACTGGTGACAAAAGTCTCTGACTCGAGTACATTGTGTGCACTGGTACCTGCAGCAGAATGTATATGTGGACAGCACATCTCAGAGAACAATGGTTATTCTACAAGTAAGTAATCCTTTTTCCCCCCCTCCCTTCAAGTCCTCTGGTTTCAGTAACCTCCTAGGCAGACCATCAAAATGAACCCCTTGCCTTGACAGGATGGATGGCTCCAACCTCAAAGTGCAAAAGGCAATGGTCGTCATTTTATGCTTTATGTAGCAAGTAGTTTAAATGGGATCAAGTGTATCCAAGTTTTCCTTTTAGTTTCTATTACCTTTATAAAGATAATCATTGGAGAGGTGTATATAGTACTTAATTTTATGATAGGACAAATATGCATTACTTACATACGATAGGTGAGCATATTAGTAGTTTGTCAAATAGAGGTTCCTGTCTCCTCCAATAAGATATTTTTTTAAAATTAGCTATACAAACAATCTACATAGAAGAGAAAGCTAAAAGCTCTCCATTTTAAAGTATCGGATATTCTGGTGTGTATCATTGCTTAATAGTGTAATTGTTTTCTTTCTGAAATTGAATATTCTAGGTTTTAAAGGATTTTTATCATGCTTCCTCTGAGAAGGATTAAATCCTATTAGTTTTTGTTCTGAAAAAGGCCAAAATTGCTTGCTGAAAGCCATATACTATACATAATGGATCTGAACTGTCAAACAGGTACTTGGGCTTCTATTAACAAATCCAAGGAATCTGATATACGTACAATCCATCATAAGTAGTAACTCACTTCTACAGCATCTGCAGATAGTTGCTCCTTAATCATTTTCCTTGTAGTAATAAATGTTGCTGTTGTGATAGTAAAGGTCTTTTTAAAACCTTTAACTGATGATAACATCTTTCTCTACAAAGGCTGAATATAAAATGGGAAAGAGGAAAAACTAGGTCATATATCTGTATTTAATTTCATTCTTAGTCTCTGAAGTCTTCTTATTTAGAAGAAAAAAATCCAAATTAAATGGCATTTATTCAAGAGCATTTATGTTGGTTACAATTTTTAAAGAATATGTGACTCTATCAGTTTGAACTCAGGAGGAAAACACAGTGGCAGCAATCTGTTGGAAAAGCTTTCTGCTTGTACCAGAAGAACTTCAGGTTACAAGTACTTTGTTTATAGCATAGTTCAGTGTGTTTACGGAAAATCTAAAATTTATTAGGCAGGATCATTTCAAAATAGTGACTAAACAAACAGTCTCCTGGTTTTGGGTATGGGTATGGGTATTTGGATGGAGATATTCTTGCCTTGGGAAGACTCCAGTTTTGATTGTCAGATTAATTGCTGTTGTGTTGGCCTGTCTGATCTGAGCTGGTAGACTGTTGGTGGCTCTGACTTCCATGTGCTGTTTTTCAAAGGAATTGTATCCTGTTATTCCTAATGTGTAATCTTTTAGGAAGCAGCATAGCAACTTCAACGTGTTCCTATACCCTATGATATTCAGAGCAACCATTTTTCTTAAAACACCTCCCCCTCAGACCCACCTGAGCCCTTGGCACCATAATGTTGCAGAGAATAAGGTCTTCCTGCTTGCTATGCTCTACTCCACCCATTTCCCAACCCTCCTGCCCACCTGCGTGTCTTGGGGATGTAGTGGCTCTGCAGATTCTGTCCTCTGACACTGCTACCCAGGCTGCATGTTACTGGAGCAGAAAAGGGAACCTTGTGGCCTTTTATGTCCCAGTGCCACTCTGTAGCCCAGGCAACAGTTCGGTCTGTAATCTACTCTTGGGGGTATTTCAGTTTACACTATTTATGGTATAGTTATGCTCATTCTTCCTTTTCTTTTTTCTTTCTTAACTATTTGTTTATTTAGGAAGTTTTAACAGGATTACAGATCCTTACCATGTAAATATCAGAGACAAAACAGTAATCATTATAGCAGTGAGCTTTTGTTTAGAGAAACATACAGTCATATAGTCATTATATCTCTCTCTACTTAACAGGATGTTACCATATTACAGAGTGAAGCATCTTTACTCTGTCCATGATATGCTGCTTCTGGTGATTTTTATTAAATTGAGTGAAATCTCAGGTTACGCATGTCTATCAAATGTTACCACATTTTTCTCTTGCAAATTTTTAAAAGTAATTTTATCTTCTATTACTTTGCTTATTTATCTCCCTAGTGCTATCCCCTGTCAATTTCAAATAATTTTTTGATTAGGAAAAGTTTGCCCCTACTGCCATCCATACTCTGTATTAAACTGTAAATAATTTATTCTCCCTGACCCCCTTTTTTTAGTGTTTAGTAAAGTTCATGTATTAATAGATACTGTAAAAACAATTGTACTCTTGAGAGAGATTTTTTTTTAACTGAGTAATTGTTATTGGCATACTCTGATGTTTTAAATTCTTAAATACTTAGTATCTAGTCTTAATTATTATTCTTAGCCAAGAAGCACATATTTGCTTATAGCGTGACTTTATTTTGTGCAAAAGTGGCTGTTTGCAGTCTTGGAGAATGTAAAGACTTATGAATATAAACTAATTCTGGGCTGCATTTGGCTGTGTTGCCTCTTAAGTGCCTACAGCAGGAGCACTTTATGGAATGACTGACATACCACAAGGTGCCAGATGACTGAGGAGCATCTCCCCAGGTAGTGTTCAATCCATACAGCCTAGAGCTGCAATAGACAGCATTTATTGTGGGTAAAGATTAAACCCATTGCTAACCCACAAAAGGGAGTGGGCCATTTTTCTGGTTTTAATCTCTGACCTAGTTGAATAAATTTTATAAACTAAACTCATCTCTAGGTTAGAGGAAAAATCTGCATCTATTTCTGTACCTTGTCATCCAAAAGAAAATCTGCTGGGTAGAAGTGCGTCCAGGGGAAAGCCCTGGGAAGGCACTGCTCAGTTTAAGGAGCATAGAACTCCTCAAGGGTCGAGAGTAGGGATGAAGAGAAAAGTCCGAAAGCGACGGAAGACTCATTTGTGTGGATGTTTCAGTTGGAGTTTTGTTATCCCGACTGAACTGAAAGGTGACCTGGCCGGAGGGCTAGGTCATGGAAGGTATAGACAGAAACAAGCCATCACATAGCCAAAAAAGAGGTCAACAGAGGATGCTAGAGATGAAGACCGTCCGCAATGCCACGTTGTTACATCAGGGTGAGCTGTACCATTGGAAAGGAAGAACCTGGGGCTGAAGCTGAGCAAGAGTTAATCTAGCTGCCTCCATTAAGGGTTGCTGCAAAAGACAGAGGGCGGAATTGGGAGCATTTGAATTTTTTTGGCCTCTGGCTTGTGTTTTGCCTTTCTTCTCTAGATTAAAGAGCTCTGTAGTGCCTGATATTTTCTTCACAGGAATGTAATTATATGCTGCAATCATTTTATTTCTCAATCTAATTTTTAATAAACAAAACAGATTGAGCTCCTGAAGTCTCTCACTGTAACACATTTTTTTTTCTAGCCCTCTAATCTTTTTTTGTGCCTCTTCTTTGCAACATGTCCAGTTTTTCAACATCCTATTTAAAATGTGGACTCCGGAGCTTGATACAGTATTGGTCTCACCAATACTGTGTACAGTGGTAAAATAACCTCCTTACTTCTACTTACCACTCCTTCTTTGTACATTCAAAGGTCACATAAGTCCCTTTTGCCACCCCACCCCCGGTTAGCTGAACTATTTAATAAGATCACTTTGAAACGTAATTTAAAGTTGATGGCATGATTTTTAGCATGATGAAGTATAACAGGATTAGGCTGAAGTGAAATACTTCAGAGTTCTTACTTTCTGAATACTCCCAACATTCATTTTTAATAGTTATTTACATGTATGAGCTTTTGCCTGGCAGCTAATGAGTATGGCAAAGTGAGGTATTCATACACCTAACACTTTATTATTATTATTAGTAGTAATATTTTGCAACCAGATTATTTCTTTTAGCACTCCTGACACTTCCAACTTGATATTCGACTGATATCAAGCCTAAAAAGGCAGAGTGGTTTTGCTATCTATGCATAGCAGAGCAAAACTCTTCTCATGGATTCAAAACTGAACTTTATTGTAGCAGATAGAGGTGAATGTTGGTACAATGGATTGAAATAAAATCTGTACTTCTGGAAGCAAAATATGCTCTTCAGGTGAGCAGATCAATGAAATAATTGAATTAGTAATTACTTATCCTCTGCAGTTACCTTAACTTTCCAGGGCAAACTGGTTATTTTCTGTTAGATGATGTATAGTTCTCATGGTTTTATTTTTATTGGGGCCTCAGGTAGTTTAGCATGCTGGAGGAAGGTACACTGAGCTAGGCAGAGAAGGGATGTGCTCAGAGTTGCAGACTGCTTCCTGAGAAATTCCTGGGGCAGCACAGCCAACACAACTCGCTTTCTTCTAGGCTTGTGATGAAAGCACAATTGGCCCTAAAGGAGGATGGTCTTGGGTTTTTAAAGATATTTTTTTAAATCCCTTTCATATACAGTTTATCACAGATTTCATTCACTCTTAGAATATACTTGTTGAAAGAGAGGGAGGATTTTTTAAATTGGCAGTTTTATAGGAATAAAATGGAAGAATTTGTCACGACTATTTCACCAATAAGAGAGCAGATCAATGGGCTTTCAGATAAAAGAACTGTTGTCATCGTGTGCCTTCACTAGTTAACATAAAGAAGAATTAGTAAGCAGCTTTTGCTCTAAGGTCTTTGAAGCTATTTGCAACAGAGTCAACTTCAGTCAAAAACCTTTGGTGCTAGGTTTGAAATTCTGTTGGGAACTGATAGATAAAAGTAATGGGTGATGTGCTTTGAAAAGTCATTCATAGTTCGTTGAATCATTTATACACCTCCATTCGTGGTGGTGTTGACATTACAGAAATATAAAATTGATACGGTTACTCAATGTTTTATAACATTCCTAGCCAGTGCAGTGGCTTGATGGCATAGCTGCAGTGTAGAAAACTTATGTCTTCAGTAATTTGTGAGTTAAAAATACAAATATTATGGATATTCATGGGCTTTAAAGATTTAGATTTTTAAGGTTGTGCTCTTTGAGGAGCTAAGAGCAAAGGGAAATGACTGATCTTTCTCTTTAAGAAGTTGTGATTTGCAAGATGGCCAGAGAGGAAATCTCTTGTCTACTCACTTATCTGAAGACGTACAGCCAAACTCATCCATGTGCCCAGCTCTTGGGCCAGTGTCTGTCTCTCCAATTCTGGAGCTGCTATTGCTGGTTAAGAACAATCATAGAAAACTAGACTTCTCTCTTGCTTCTGATCACTTTCCTGTGCCAGTATACAATGAAGTTGGAACAGTAAACTAAGGGGTTGCCTGAAAGAGAAGGCAAAATGCTTTGAAGAATGGGTAGGGCATGGATGGGATCCAGAGTTGGTGAGCTAACAAAGAGCTGGAGAGTAGCACAGTTCAATGTAAGTGCCATGACTAAAAACACAGATGTAATCCTCCAAGATGACACTAGCTGTGCAACGAGTGTGCACCCCAAGTGTAAATGGGATGGAACAAACATGGGTATGGGCAGCTATGTGGAAGTGAAGGTTCTGTTTTCTTTGATATCTTTCATGAATAGGTCTCATCAAATGGACCACTCTGATTTTATTACTACCTAAGACTAACTGTTCTATTTTTTTATACTACTACATCATGCTGTATAAGGCCTTGTCTACACTACGAGAGTAGTTCGATTTTACTTGCATCGAATTTTTGGAATCGATATTGCAAAGTCGAACGTGTGTGTCCACACTAAGGACAGTAATTCGATTTTGTGAGTCCACACTAACGGTGAAAGCGTCGACATTCGAAGCGGTGCACTGTGGTCAGCTATCCCACAGTTCCCGCAGTCCCCTCTGCCCATTGGAATTCTGGGTGTAGCCGGCAATGCCTTCTGGGTAACAAAATGTGCTGTTGGGTAACTGTCGTCATCCGTCCATCACTCCCGCCCGCCCTCCCTCCCTGAAAGCGCCAGCGGGAAATCAGTTCGCGCACTTTTTTCCAGTCATTGACAGCGCGGACGCCACAGCACTGCGAGCATGGAGCACGCTGCGACCATCGCTGCAGTTGTGGCTGCTCTCAACGTCTCGCAGCTTATCATACAGGTTTCCCTGAGGCAGATGCAGAAAAGTCAGGCGAGGAGGCTACGGCACCGCGGTGATGGCCTGAAGTCTGAGAGTAGCACAGACCTCTCAGAAAGAACGGGACCCAGCGCCGAGGACATCACGGTGGCAATGGGTCATGTTGATGCCGTGGAACGGCGATTCTGGGCACGGGAAACAAGCACTGAGTGGTGGGACCGCATAGTGCTGCAGGTCTGGGATGAATCCCAGTGGCTGCGAAACTTTCGCATGGGGAAGGGAACTTTCCTGGAACTTTGTGAGTTGCTGTCCCCTGCCCTGAAGCGCAATGACACCCGGTTGCGAGCAGCCCTGACTGTCCAGAAGCGAGTGGCCATAGCCCTCTGGAAGCTTGCAACGCCAGACAGCTACCGGTCAGTCGCGAACCAGTTTGGGGTGGGCAAATCTACCGTGGGGGTTGTTGTGATGCAAGTAGCAAAGGCAATCGTTGATGTACTGCTGCCAAAGGTAGTGACCCTGGGAAACGTGGAGGCGATCATAGATGGCTTCGCAGTGATGGGATTCCCAAACTGCGGTGGGGCCATAGATGGAACTCACATCCCTATCCTGGCACCGGACCACCAGGCCACCCAGTACATTAACCGAAAGGGATACTTTTCCATGGTGCTGCAGGCACTGGTGGACCACAGGGGACGTTTTACCAACATCTACGTGGGATGGCCGGGCAAGGTTCATGACGCTCCTGTTTTCAGGAACTCTGGTCTGTTTAGACGGCTGCAACAAGGTATTTACTTCCCGGACCACAAAATAACTGTTGGGGATGTGGAGATGCCTATAGTCATCCTCGGGGACCCAGCCTACCCGCTAATGCCCTGGCTCATGAAGCCCTATACTGGCGCCCTGGACACTGAAAAAGAACTCTTCAACTACCGGCTGAGCAAGTGCAGAATGGTGGTGGAGTGTGCTTTTGGCCGTCTCAAGGGGAGATGGAGAAGCTTACTGACTCGCTGTGATCTCAGTGAAACCAATATCCCCATTGTTATAGCAGCTTGCTGTGTGCTCCACAATCTCTGTGAGAGCAAGGGGGAGACCTTTATGGCGGGGTGGGAGGTTGAGGAAAATAGCCTGGCTGCTGATTACGCACAGCCAGACAGCCGGGCGATTAGAAGAGACCAGCGGGAAGCGCAGTGCATCCGGGAGGCTTTGAAAGCAAAGTTCCTGAGTGAGCAGGGTAACCTGTGACTTTAAAGTTTGTGTACAGAGAAGCTGAACCTGCTCCTGTTTCTTTACCCAGTTCATGTTGACTATCCTATCCAGTTACATACCCCCTTCACTCCCCCTCCAACACACGTGTCGAAATAAAAATAGTTCTACTTTGTTAATGCACACCGTTTTCTTTAATACTGTTTTCGCGGGAATTTTTTAAAACTGGGACGCAGACTGTGGTGCGGAGCGGGTGTAGTGTAGTGACGCGAATGAAGCTTCTAAACTCAAGGATTGACAGGCTCCACTGCGTGGCTCTGTGATCCTGCATAAGGACCGCCGCTTAAGATCTGTAACTGCCCTCCCCCGCCACAAAGTCACAGAGCAACCCACCCCCCACCACATAACATGAAAACCACCTCCCAGACTAACCAGGGTAACTAGTCACTGCATCACTGCACTGTGTATGTGCCCTGCTGCTGTGCCTGCCCCCGCCTATGTACCCTGCCAAAGGTGACTGTCCTGTCCAATTACCAACCCCCTTTCCCCTCCTCCTCCAAAAGAACATGATTGAAACAGTAGTTAACAGAAACGTATTTTTTATTATCAACTACACATGGAACTGGGAGGTGAAACTTGGATGGGGGCTTGTGTCAGGCGGGAAGGAAAGAACTTTTCAAATTTTGGGGAATGAGAGCCTTCTGCTACTCGAGCTCTCTGCAGGGGTGGAGTGAGAGTTAGCACGGACTCTGCCGCCTCTCCTTCTTTGCACTTTGGGTGAGGTGGGTATGGGACTTGGTGGCGGGGGAGGGCGGTTAGAGAGAGACTGCAGCGGGGCTCTGTCCTCCTGCCTCCGTTCCTGCAGAACATCCACAAGGCGCCGGAGCGTGTCTGTTTGCTCCCTCAGTAGTCCAAGCAGCGTTTGAGTCGCCTGCTGGTCTTCCTGCCGCCACCTCTCCTCCCGATCCATGTTTGCTTGGTGCATTTGGGTCAAGTTCTCCCGCCACTGGGTCTGCTGTGCTGCCTGGGCTTGGGAACAGGCCATAAGCTCCGAGAACATGTCCTCCCGTGTCCTCTTCTTCCTATGCCTAATCCGCGCTAGCCTCTGGGAGTGTGATGCCAGGCTAGGTTGTGAGACAGTCGCAGATGGGGCTGTGGAAATGGGAAAAAGGGAGTGAATTCCTCAGAAAGATAAATGTAGTTGTGAACAAAGAACATAGTCTTTCTCTGTGAACAAGACCATGCACAGCACCTATCATATGCGCACTCAGCACAAGGTCGAATTCTCGGCCTTCGCATTCAGTGCCTGGGGTCTTGCACAGCACATTTCAGAAGCGGGGCAGCACAACGGAATTTCTGTTGCAGGCAGACATGGTAAGCCATAGACTTGTGGCAGTTTAAAACTTTTATATTACCACTGGCCTCATTTCACATTTAAAGCAATGTCAGTCCCTGCTGCCAGCAATCCGGCAAGCGGGAACTCTGCCCCTGTCCCACCCCCTCGCGGCTGTCCCCGGGAACGATCCCTTTCGGCTGCCCCTCTCCCGCCTCCACCGCATGGCTGCAAACCAGCGGTTACAGTTCTGTAAAGGAACGGTCAAGCAGTCCCAACACTAACATTCCCCTATCTAATTCAAAGCAGGTCACCATGGGCGACATCACCCTGATGAGGATTTCTGAGAGAGAGAGAGAGAGAGAGAGAGAGAGAATGCTCCGGGAAAGCCTCCAAAGACCAGGGCCGTATGCCGCCCTGCTGTGCAGAGCAATGATTCCCGAGTACTTGATAGTCTCGTGGCGCGGCAATGTGTCGTACTTCGGAGGACCCAATAAGGCCGCTCTCCCCAGGAACCTCATGCAACGGCTTTCCAATTACCTCCAGGAGAGCTTCATCGAGATGTCCCAGGAGGATTACTGCTCTATCCCCGGACATATAGACCGCATTTTACTGTAGCTGCAGTAGTAGGGAATAAACAGTAGAGCGGCTTGGGCAGGACCATCACGGAAAACCGGACATTGCTAGATTTTTTTTCAAAACTTGCACTGCCCATGACTGAACCGTTAAGCGCCTAGGGCAAAGTAATCATGAACAACCCATTCTTTTAATTGTTAATATTCCTGTTCTGTTAAAAATAAATGTTTAGATGTTTAGATGTTTACAACACTTACTGGCTGATCCTTCCCCAGATTCTGTGTCCGGGGTAACGGCTGGGGACGCTTGGTAGGGGATCTCTGTAAGGGTGATGAAGAGATCCTGGCTGTCGGGGAAATCAGCGTTGTGAGCGCTGCCGACTGCCTCGCCCTCCTCATCTCCTTCCTCATCTTCCCCGTCCCCTAACATGTCCGAGGAACCGGCCGTGGACACTATCCCATCCTCAGAGTCCATGGTCAGTGGTGGGGTAGTGGTGGCGGCCGCACCGAGGATGGAATGCAGTGCCTCGTAGAAACGGGATGTCTGGGGATGGGATCCGGAGCGTCCGTTTGCCTCTTTGGTCTTCTGGTAGCCTTGTCTCAGCTCCTTGATTTTCACGCGGCACTGCGTTGCATCCCGGCTGTATCCTCTCTCTGACATGTCTTTAGAGATCTTCTCGTAGATCTTTGCATTCCGTCTTTTGGATCGCAGCTCGGAAAGCACAGACTCATCGCCCCACACAGCGATGAGATCCAAGACTTCCCGATCAGTCCATGCTGGGGCCCTCTTTCTATTCACAGACTGCACGGCCATCACTGCTGGAGAGCTCTGCATCGTTGCCAGTGCTGCTGTGATCGCCACGATGTCCAGACAGGAAATGAGATTCAAACTGGCCAGACAGGAAAAGGAATTCAAATTCAAATTTTCCCGGGGCTTTTCCTGTGTGGCTGGTCAGAGCATCCGAGCTCGTACTGCTGTCCAGAGCGTCAGAGTGGTGCACTGTGGGATAGCTCCCGGAGCTATTAGCGTCGATTTCCATCCACACCTAGCCTAATTCGACATGGCCATGTCGAATTTAGCGCTACTCCCCTCGTCGGGGAGGAGTACAGAAGTCGAATTAAAGAGAACTCTATGTCGAACTTAATAGCATTGCAGTGTGGACGGGTGCAGGGTTAATTCGATGTAACGGCGATAACTTCGACATAAACGCCTAGTGTAGACCAGGCCTAAGCTGTGTTTCGGTGAGTCCTAGGAGATCTGGCTGGTGACATACCCTGTTTCCCCGAAAATAAGACAGTGTCTTATATTAATTTTTGCTCCCAAAGATGCGCTAGGTCTTATTTTCAGGGGATGTCTTATTTTTCAATGAAGAATACGGTACACATTTTTTTGCCTTATTATCGGGGAGGTCTTATTATCGGGGGGATGCCTTATATTACAACGAGAGGCAAAACTGTAAGTAGGCCTTATTTTCGGAGGATGTCTTATTTTCGGGGAAACAGGGTAGTTGTCTGGCTTCTTGCATATTTTCTACCAGGTACATAGGAAATACTACTGAGATGTTCCTCCTATTTTTTTTTTTTAAGCAGATATTTGGCAACACATTTTGCTTCAAACACTCAGTTTTTTTCAATGGTAATAAAAGCACCTGATAATAGCCAGCACTATCTACATCTTTACCTCGATATAACGCTGTCCTCAGGAGCCAAAAAATCTTACCGCGTTATAGGTGAAACCACGTTATATCGAACTTACTTTGATCCGGAGTGTGCAGCCCCGCCCCACCAGAGCACTGCTTTACCGTGTTATATCAGAATTCGTGTTATATCGGGTCGTGTTATATCGGGGTAGAGGTGTAGTTACTAGTCTAGTACATCATGTGTTCCAATGGGAAGAGAAAATACTAGTCTAGCTGCCTGGTAGTTTCTTGCCATCCTTAAATGAGGGCCAGTAGTTGGAGGAATCTTTGCTCTTTCTCTTCCTGTCACTAAAGAACTATTCCCACATTCCAATCCTCCATTTGGCTTTGTATTTCCTATATCTTATCAAAGGCAGCAATATCTACCGGGGAGCTGAAGACTGAGAATCAGGAGACTGGGTTCATATTCACAAATCTGCTTCTGACTCGCTGTGTGGTCATGAACAAGTAATTTCTCTTTTCTCAGTGTTTTCATTTTATAGTTGGGAGAATAATGATACTTAACCTTGAGGTCCTTGGATAGAAGGTGCTATATAAATCAAAGTCTTATTCCAAAACTGCTCCATGCTATATCCAGGGGTTGGAGTCCACAGTGGTTGTAAACTTGCTGTAAAGACTACTAGTGTTCATTTTAGATTGTAGATGTGCGCTTTCCCTAAGCGATGGCAGGGAAATGATCTTGGATTGCATTTGTTGGGTTTTGGAGGATTGTACTTTGGATACCTGGTCCTAGCAGTAAGAATTATAGCCAGAGTCCTCCCCAGCCTTAATAATGTTGTGTGTTTAATTTATGGTCAAGTGGCTTCTCGTGGACTGGCAGTAACCCACCATCCCTGGCCAGTAGAGGTTAGAAAGATGGGGTGTTCCCACATACCTAAGTGAGATTTGGAGATACCCTAGTGCAGGCCTGCACAACTCATAAAGCGGCGAGGGCCATATTACTCCAAAGAAAACAGCTGAGGGCCGAACCCCCCCCAGCGCTACCAGCCCCCCCAAAACACAACACCCCCCACAGTGCTGCCCGCCCTGCGGAAACAACCCCCAGTGCTGCCCAGCCCTCCCCGAAGCTCCTCCCCTCAGCGCCGCCCGCCCCGCGGAAACAAACCCTCCTTCCCCAGCACCACTGAGGAAAGGGGGGAGGGGTAGCTCAGTGGTTTGAGCATTGGCCTGCTAAACCCAGGGTTGTGAGCTCAATCCTTGAGGGGGCCACTTAGGGATTTGGGACAAAAATCAGTCCTTGGTCCTGCTAGTGAAGACGGGGCTGGACTCAATGACCTTTCAAGGTCCCTTCCAGTTCTAGGAGATAGGATATCTCCATTAATTTAAAAAACAGCAGTATTGAACCTTTGTAATATGTTATAGTGGGCTCCTAAGGTAGTATAATTAAGGTAAAAGAAAACTGTCTTTTTGCTAGAAGTAGAATAAGATCTTCCCCCCCACTTTGTAATCAGTTGCCCTGAATGAATGAGGTAGGCATGGAAGGCAGCACCTACAGACAGCTGCAAGCCTTGGAGAGGGGATGGGAGCCAAACCTGATCAGTAGACCAGGTCAGCCATCAAGTCACTGTTGCCTCCTCAACCCCCCTCCCGTACCGCCGGCTCACCTGCACCCCCGCCACTGCCTGCCCGCTTGCCTCCTCAGCCGCCCCCATCCCTGCTGCCGGCTCGCCTGCCCCTCCGCCACTGCTCGCCTCCTCAGTCCCCACCCCCTTGGCTCGCCTACTCACCCCCCGCCACTGCCCACTCGCCTCCATGGCCCCCCTCCCTCACCCGCCGCTTGCCTACTCACCCCATGCGGGCCGCACAGTGAGCCCACACGGGCCGCATGCGGCCCCCGGGCTGCACGTTGTGCAGGCCTGCCCTAGTGCAATACTTTGAATGGGAATACAGACCTGGTTAGACCATGGGTTTAGGAGGGTTTGTTATGGTTTTGGAAAGAAGGTACATGTGTAGATCTGAAAAGCCATGTTTACAGAATTACAGAAATGGGAGGGTTGGGGGGGAGAGGAGGATGAACAGCAATGATGCATAGAGCAATGATGCTATCATCCCCTTTTGTGCCCCTGATTTCAGAAGTTGCTAGAACTATATGTCTTGTTGTATTACTTATTTAATAAACTTTTACTGCCACTTGAAATACTAAGTTGAGTTTGTCTCCACTGATGCCTACATAGTCTGAGTAAAGTCTTTGCTATCTCGAATTTCTTGGGATCTAAGGAAAACCTGGATAAGTTTGTTACTGCCTCCTTCTCTTGATGGCTGTGCCTTTACAGGAGTGTCAGTGCTGCATTTTGGAATTCAGCATAGCAGTGGAACTGATCTGTAGATAATATGCCGCGTGAGCTGCAGACATAGCTGCAGACATATCTACACTAACTTAAAATAAGTTTAAATTATTTTTAATATATTATGATTCTAATTCATAGTTAATTTACAGGCTGTAGAAGGGTAACAGCTATTGGAATTTTGACTCCTCTGGACCTATGTCAAGAATCCAAATTCTTGCTTCATTTTTGTAACCTTTTTAAGCTACTGAGTAGACTTTCCAAGGCTGTGTGAGCACTTATCCAGCCTCACTTGCCTCCCTTTGATCAACCTATAGGATTCCCACATAGTTTAATTTTTCAGAAGTTGCCACATGTAATTGAAAAACAGCTTGTTCTGATGAATGGCTTGTTTTCTCCCAGAAGAGTTGCATATAACTCCTCTTCAATATTAATTTGCCATTAGAGTTAATGGGAGTTACATGCATATCAGGAGTGAAAGAGATTTCTAAATGCATAATCATGACAAAAGAGCACTTCTTAGTTCTTTAGTTAAATCGCCTTTTCTAAGTGTGGAAAACCATTGCATGTGTTATTGATACGAGTGAAATCAATGCTGATTTTGTTTAGTGGTTGTCTCTCCTTTCCCAACAATATTCTCACAGACACCAACAGAGACTAATTTAAAGAGTAAATGTGAGAGGGAAAATGTAACTATCCTTTTTATGTTCAGTTTCAGGTGTGCCCTAGAAGTTTGTGTGTTTCTACACCTGGACACCGGACTGATCTTTTTCATAGAGATCCTCAGAATGTTCTGATAACGGACTTTTTTGGCAGTGTACGAAAGGTGGAAATTACAACACAGACCGTTGCTCTGGATCCTAACTTAGTTGGCTTGGAAACCAGGTATATATATATATATATATATATATATATATTTTCAGTTTTGGTTCATATACTTTCATGTAGTATAAATAGAGAACATATACTGTAGCTGTACCCACCTGTTTTATACTTGATATGAAGTCTGTGAACATGCAGTATATTTTAATGAGTAAGGCTTTGATTCTCTCTTTGATTCTGATTTAGGGCAGCCCAGCTCCAGCGCAAGTTTGGGGTGTATAGGAGCACTTCTAACTTGCATCATTGGAGGGTAATGCAGGGTGAAGCTCTGCTCTGCCATACCCCCATTCCTGTACCACTCCAACACATCCTCCTCCTTCCCCTTATGCAATGGGGCGGGGGAAAGGGAGGGCAGCACTGGGTCCACTAGGCAGCTGAGCTTCATTCTTCCATCCAGCCATTGGTGGAGAGAACACCTGGGCAAGAGGAATTCTCCCCATGGCTGGCTGAGTGGTTTAGGGCTACATAGCACAAAGTGGTTTTAGACTAGAGAATCCATCCATAAGGAATTTTATAGCTGATATAATGCTGCTGCATTTTGGCATCAAACAGCAACTGTTCAGCGTGCAAGCCCAGTCTGCACTGTCCATGTTTATTTTTAGAAAATTGTGGTGGATTTAGGATTCTTATGAAAGGTGCAAAATCCTCTCCATACCAGCCTGTACCAAAAATATCTCAGCCCCTCCTTTGGGGGAATGGGATTGTCCCTTTTATTTTTAGATTAATTTTCCATTGCAAATCCAGAGGATTGCCTTCTGTGTCTTCTAATATGATATTTTATTTGAAAATAAAGCTTTTAATTTTGAGAAGTAGCCAGAGAGAAATGTTCCTCAGAGAAGCAACTCTGCAATAATGCTTGGGATTTTGAGCTCCATGTAGTATATAGCCATGATGTTATTCAAGATTGAGTGAGGGGATACAGGGAGTGTCAGCCAATTGATGAAGTGAATTCTCTCTTTAGTACTGCACGATAAAAACAGGACTTCTAGTTTTCAGTTTAAATTGATACTTTGAGATAAATATTTCTAAAATCTAAGGCTCTAGAGAGTTCTTACAGTTGTGTCTAAACTCAATCACTGTACTTTCAAACATCACTTTGGCCTAATTCCTAGCCAGTTTCACACAGCAAAATGATGTATGAAGTAAGCTGAAAAGTGCCTGGAAAATGGGAATTTGGGGGCTAAATGTTTATTTGTTGAAAAATTCTCCCTTCTCTAAACTATGTTGCAAAAATATAGTCAAAGATCAAGATACGGCCACCAACAAAAGCTTTTTAACAAACCAGTTTTTACTTTCCTTATTAGAGGCTCTTGTTAAGTAGGCCACAAAGATTTCTTTACTTCATATCACTGCTAGTAAACTATATACATCTTCATCTTTCCTCTGAGATGGTCCATCAGGTAGCTTGCTATACACACACAAAAAAACCTCTGCCACGTTTCTTAATAGATGCTTTGATCCTGCATAAACACTTGTGCCCTTGGGTAAATTAGTTGGGATACCTGTGGGAGTAGTTCCATGAGCTTAAGTGAAGCTGCTCATGTGTGTGAAGTTAGTTAGGCATAAGCATTTGTTTGATTGGGCCCACTGATAATCATTTGATGGCTTCTTGTTTCAATAATAGTTAAGCAAGGCCTTAGGTTCATTGTATTTCTAGTACTCTGTTGCCATCTATTGGGAACATGTACAAGATGACTGATTTGTATTATTGAGCTTCTTTCATGTTGTATTTGCCTTTCTGTTACAGCCCTTTGTAAAATGACCTGAGAAAATTGCCATCTGCCAGGAAGAAATATGAATCCGGTTATACACTGTTTTTATGTATATAGATAGATATAGATATGTATATAATATTTTGTGATTCATCATTTTTCTTAGAACACTGAACAGAATTGCTCATGGTGTGAAAGGGATAATGGATAGCCGTTTGAGAGTTTGAGGGAAGTTAGTTCAACATTGGTGTATTTTTGGGGGGAGAGGGGAAATGAAATCTTACTTAGTTCAAAACTTAGTGTAATTTGTATTAATATAGTTGCATTTTGTTTTCATGCTGCATTTGGCCTCCACATTTTACATTGAAATACAGATCAAAGCCTAAACTAATCTTGAAACTTCTTTAGTGCCTCTTCTAACTCATTCTTAAGGTAAAGGTAGTTTTTACCTTTTATGAATGGAAGCAACATTAGGAAATTAATAGAAGTTTTGGAGCTTGATAGGATGTAAAACAACTGCATGGGTTACCAATTTCTGCATAATGGTAGAGGCAGGTTCTGCGACCTCTTTGTCAGTCAGGTACAGTAAATCTTTAATTTTTAGTTCTGAAGTAGTACTGGCATGTGTATGGAACTATTATGATGCCAGGCACAAATGCTTGTACTGGCTTGGTGTGTGTGACTAGACACTTCTTAATATTATTACTTACACACGCAAAGGAAGGATACCTGGATGAAATTATGTGGCCTGTATTACAGAGGAGGTTAGATTAGATGACTACAGTGTTTCCTTCTGGCCTGAAAAATCTGATTTTTGGTGTTGGCTTGTAGGTAAGTTAAGGGACAAACTACTAGCAGTAACCGGGAGGTGAGTTCTTTAGCATAAGTGGGAGACACCTGCTTCTAGTCTAGTATGTTAGATTTATAGCATAATTATCTGGTGTATGCAGCATATGGATCTACTGTCTGCTTGTCTTTTGTAAAATAATATTAGGTGTTCTACAATATTCAAATGTTTTTTTCAAGGAACAATGTATTTTATAGTGCTTCAGGTCTCAGTTTTCAGTAGCTCTGTTGGTATGGTTTAAAACAACTTTTTTTTTTTTTTTAATAGAAAAAGCCTTTTGGAGCAGTGTAGAAAGTTCTGTGGCTTTCTGGAATTACCTTCAAAGACAGCTGTGCAGAATGTTTAATACACTCCTCAAACGAATTAGCTCTCAGTATGGCAGAGTCTTCAAAGCTATATTTTGCTACAGTGAACAGCGAGGAAATGTAACTTTAAGTGCAGAAAAACTTAGGAATATATTTATCTGCCAGTTACCATTTCCCAGCATTGTCCTCTTTAAATGTCTGGCAGATCATCCTCCTTCTCAACACACCCTTGTCACAACCTTCAGCAGCTGGCTTGGATGGGGACTGAGATGTGAGGCAAAGATGAGGAGGTGCTAGACACGTAAAAGGACAATAGCGTGAAATGGTAATTAGTAGAGATCAGAGTTTGTCAAACTGTAGACTACTGTGCTACACAGATCACTTGGTGGTTGGCCCTGGATAGGTTAGCTGGTCTTATACTGGCTCTTCTTTCCAGTTTCTATAGCACATTAAACTATGACTGAAATTCAGTAAGTGCCATCCTAATCATGCTTTTGGATGTAAGTGATTGTTGTAGTTGCAATTGAACATTAGGCAGTAAGAACAGAAAAAAAGGTGGGGAAGGCAGTTCATGCGGTATACAGTGGGACAGGTGGCTGTCTGCACCTTTTGTATTCATGAGTGGGCTGTACTGTAATTGAGTTAGAGAGGTTTCTTTTAAAAAGCAATGTTGTACCGAAATACAACTTTGCAGGGCCTGCTATACTAAAAAAGCTTAGTATGTGGGATTTTGTCTGAGGAATCTATTAAACTTTCTGTACAGCTGTTCATGAAGGTGATGTTAGAAAGCCACAGTGCTTTTCTATGACATTAACTTGTAATGGGACACTTTGAACATTTACACTCCAGATTAACTATTTAATTTTCCCTAGCGAAACATGAACATAATTTCTGAATTTAAAAATATGGGTCAATGATCTTCCCAGTGCTAATCCTACAAACTTTCTGCATATTGAAAATGGGACTTAAGATACTAAATCACTTAAGTACTCATGAATATTTGATCACTGTTTAATCTACTAAAATTAATGTGATTGCTGTTCCTGGATAATAAACACATGCCTTCAATAAACTTCATTAAGTAATATAGCTATAGCATGACAGAGTCTCACCCTTTCCCATGATTGCACCAATATACAGGAGACACTTCTGAAAAATTGGTGTGATGGAAACTTTTGAAATCTTTTAATGTAAGGATTTTAGGTATTCCAAGGTCTCTAGAATTGGAAGAGCTGTTTCGTGGATAATTCCTCTGTCTTGAATTACCTTTCTGAGTTGGGGCCTTTTACTTTATATTCTGAAGATAATGTAAAATCTCCTATTTAATATTTGTCTCCTTATCTTTATCCTCTAGACTGGCTGCAGTAGATTTGGCTGTGCTGTTTTATAGCGATTGTGTCATGGGCAAACTTTGAGCCTAAAGGGTATTTCTAAATAAGATTATTTTTCCTGGTATGTGGATATGAGATTTTGAGAAGAAAATCATTGGCATATACCCTTTATGTCTGTCTTCTGGCTTTCAACCCTCTGTGTTTACTTTCAGTGAAACTGACAGTAAAGTCTAAAAAATACACATTTTTTTTCAAATATGATGCCAAAGTCATCTTACTAACACCATTTAGGCAGAAAGGAAGCTTATTTAAATGTACATTTGGCCCTTCATGAGGTTATTTTGGCTAATGCTATGGTTATTCAGTGGTCAAAAAAAAATTGTTTTAATGGTAAATTAAGTTGTTGAACTCATTACTTTATATACCACAACATTCACTCTGAGCCTTTCAAATGTTTACTTGGGCTGCTAAGGGTTCTCTCTTGATATTTTTCCCTATTGCTTCTGTCGTGTGTTAATAGCTTTTTAGGAATAGGATTTGTTTTAGTATCTTAAAAATTCTGTAATGAAAAGAATCTTTTCATTTTCCTTTAATTGTGTAACAAATAAAGTTATTCAAAAGTTCTTTTTAAAAAGAACTGAAGAAGGACTGAAATTTTATTAAGCAAGCATAATATTTTCCTCAATATTAAAGAGGAAAAAGCTTTGCAAAAAAAAAAAAAGTAAGTAACGCAGTATTGAGTTAGTGCCCCCTGTAGTGTTTATATATAGATGTTTATAAATGTCTAATACATATTTTTATATAAATATAAAATATTTTAATCTTTACACATTTATACATTTGATTACTGGGTATAATACATATTTTAAAATCTTAACTGAAAATTAAAGATTGAGTCAAGTTGCAAATTTGTTCATATCTCCTTAATGGATATTTAGATCTAGATATTTTGTTTCAGGCCCATCGTCACTAAAACTCACATTTTCACCCTATACTATTTTCCCCCTCTTTTTTTTTTTTTTTTTAAAGGTGGCCTAAAAAATGTTTTTTAATCGGGTTTATGCCTTTTTTTGGTTTTGCTTTTCCTTTTTCAAAATCACTCCCTCTTGTTTCAGGTGGGGTTTATTTTGCTAGTTCTCCGGTCACCCTGGAGATTTCTGCCTAGGCCAAATCTGAATTTTTAATATGAAATACAAAATAATTAAAAATTGTAGGATGAGGAGAGAAGGGGACACATCTTTAGGCACCATACGCTAACATAATTAAAAAATAATAATGAAGCAAAAAAGAACTCAAGGCCCCTTCTGTGGTTTCTCTCATTTCTGGGTCACTATAATGGTGTCAGTACATGCCTCTCACAAGCATTCCTCTCTGGCCAATACGTGTCTGCGATCTCTCTACTTTGGAATGTGGCAGCACTCACCTCTCACAAGTGTTCCCTTCTAGTCAGGCGTGAGCCTGCTTTTCTTTCAGTTCTGAATGGGGTAGCACCCATCTTTCACAGGCACTCTCCCTGGCTGATGATTCTTTTGGCAAGTCTTCAGTGACTCAGCCCTCTGGCCGAGTCTCTCACACTCTCCCCCCGTCTGGGTATACAGTCTCTAGTTTTTGCTCACAGCCCTGGTATGGGGCTGTAGCACCAAGGCTCCCTCCTGGAGACACTGTCTTCTTTACCAGCCCAACAGGGGCCCATTTTGGTACCCTCTGTTGGTGTCCTTTTGGCAGCCCTCCCTAGGCTCAGTCTTCAACCAGACCATCAGGGCCCATCACAGGACCCTCGCCCATTCTGCTAGGTTCTGGGCTCAGTCCCCTGGGCTTAGCCTGCCTGCACTGAGCTGTCCATGGTCCTGCTGCGGTTCCAGCCAGCCAGGCACCCAGTCTTTGGCAGCCTTTCCTGGGCTCAGTCTTGTCTGCAGTGAGCTGTCTGCGGTCCTGTTCCTCTTCTAGCCAGCCAGGTACCCAGGGTGCCTTCCTTGAGTTCCGGGCAGCAACTATCTGCTCTGCCTCTGCTGCTTCCTTTTATATGGCCCTTCTGACCCCTGATTGGTCACTCCTGCAGCACCTTTGATTGGCTGCTCCCCTGCAGCCACCATAGGCTGCTTGGAGTACTTCTGCTCTCTTCTTTTCTGGGGCGGAGTGAGGCAGGGCCCTGAGGCCTCTGCCGTGGGGCCTCCGGACCTAGTCACCTTTAACTTTCAGCAGCATTATTTAACTCTGTAAACATTTTCTGGCTTACAGGGTTTTGCTCTACCAAAGAGAGAGAGACCTGTCTGGCTTTAAGATTAAGCTAGATAAGTTTATGGAGGGAATGGTTTAATGGGATAACATGATTTTAGTCAAATCAACAGCGTGCCATCGCTGGTAAATAGTATCAATGGCCAATGAGGGTCTGGCTGGAGAATCTTGCCTACATGCTCGGGCTTCTACTGATCGCCATATTTGGGGTCGGGAAGGAATTTTCCTCCAGGGTAGATTGGCAGAGGCTCTGGAGGTTTTTCGCCTTCCTCCACAGCATGGGGCAGGGGTCACTAGCTGGAGGATTCTCTGCTACTTGAAGTCTCTAAACCACAGGACTTGGGGACTTCAACAGCAGAGTCAAGGGAAAGGGGTTGGGACGGCTTTGTGGCCTGCATCATGCGGGAGGTCAGACTAGATGATCATAATGGTCCCTTCTGACCTTAAAGTCTATGATTCTATGAGAGAGAAAAAATTGTGGGAAAACCTGTCTCCTCTTCTGTGCATATGGGGGGGGGGGGGGAGAAAGGCATTAGAGGACTAATAGCACTCATGTGATTTAGCCTGTCTCCTCACTACAAAGTTGGAGGGTTATGAGCCCAAATAAAAACAGAACCCATGCTCTAACCCACACCCTCAGTTGTGCCAGCTAGCCTGGGTTGAAAGCACCACTTAACTCAGATGGGAGGTATGTACTGGAGGGAGGTTGGGATGACACTTAAGTGAGAGCCTGGGCTAACTCTGCAGCAAAGATATACTCATAGGTTATGTCATTTCATTCAAAGTTAGCATGATGTTATCAGAATCCCTGATGCAATGTGTCTCCCCTTCTGGCTCACAGATGTCCATAGGTAGTGAAAATCCCACTTTTATAGAATCACATTTCTGGCATACCTGCTGAGCACTGGACAAATGAAAAAGTCTACTGGATTCTCCATCCCTTACTCAACTTAGCTTCTACCTCTGCAATTAATATTGGACTAAAGTTACCCCAGATAGCATAGTGGGGTCAAACTGTGCAGGTGGAAGCAGTTGTCACCCTAGTGGGTTTCATCCTCAGGAGTACAAGCTGTGTTTATGATGCTGCCTTCCCAAGGGGTTCTGCCAGGCAAGGGCAGCTTTAATTTGTAGCTGGGATGCCATAGGAATCAGCACACCCTCACCACCTAGGCCAGAAGCTGCCTGTAGGCCCCTCTTGTGCATTTGCCCAAGCTGTCTGTTTATCCTACTGGCGGTATCTTCCTCCAAAGCTCGTTCCATTTTCTCAGCTTTTAGCATTGTTCAGGAAATGGAGGCCCTTGAGGAAAATGTGACTCCAATTCAGTCTTTAGTAGTCAGCATTAAAAAGGGCTCTTGCTTGCATTTAAACTTGCTAGAGTCTAATGCACATAATTAATTCAAACAGATAAGGACTGTTTTTTTAAAATGCTGGTTACTCCTGACAGGTAATAAATAATAAAAATGCAGCCTGTATTACGAGGAAATTCAATTTTTGGATCATATAGATGGCAAACCACTCAAGGTTCCTTCTCCCTCCCTGGAAGTTAAGGTTCAGACACAGCTAATGGAATGGGCAATATCTGTAAAAGATATTCCTTAGTTGGAAATAACCCTTTGACTTTGCCAGAACTCTTCAATGAAACTTTGTCCTGGTTTTACATGATTGCTTAGCTGTTACTCTTATTACACAGTCACACAACAGCTCGTTAACTATAGCTGTGCTACCAGATTACAGCTGGCAATTTCACCTTGAGCATCAGCTATCATGTCTGTTGTGAATAACCTTTGAAGTTTCACTTGGTTTGGGTTGAGACTTCTGTGAGTGAAACCAGCAATTACCCAAAAGAAAAAGCTTTCTTTCTACCGGATCCAAGTAGAGATATATTTGTGAGTAGAATAAAAGTTTCATTAAAAAAAATACTAGTTTCAGAGCACTTTCAATCTGAGCTATTGTAACTTCATAGGCTTCACTTTACGAACACCTCAGCACTGACTGAACCTAGAGCTGCCAGTTTCAGCACAGAAATGGAAGGTCTTGGGATCCTGAGTTCTCAGTTGCTTTTTTTTAATCCCTTTTTAAGCGAACTAAAATGATCTAATGGAAACAGTAAGGGATGGAACAAATCCTGTATTTTAGAGAATTTGCAGAGAATTAGGGATTTGCAGAGTTTAAGATGTTTATCAAGTTTTAAGCCTTCAGTCTGTCAGACTCAGGTAGGAGTTCTCGCTAGCCAGGTTGATCACTTCCTCCTTTTCAGCTCTTGTCATGAGGGGATCCCTAACCATGGAGGTGACCGTACAGATTAGGGATGTCCTTTTCACATGCGAGTGATAGTGTAAAGTGAATTCAAGATAAAGTAAGGTCATTTTTAGCTTTGTTATCCTTGATAATTAAGCTTCATTGTTTAATACTTTCCTAAAACAAATGGTGAAAGTTCATATTGATAATTGGGCTAAATCCCTGGAAGTTAAGGTTCAGACACAGCTAATAGAATGGGCAATATCTGTAAAAGATATTCCTTAGCTGAAAATAACCCTTTCTACTTTTCACACAATAAGTGTAGGCTTGGTGTTTTTATTTATATTTTTATGATTTTGATGGCTAATATTTATTTTTAAGCATATTTTTTTTTTAGCATTTTTCACCTGTTTACATATTCATAGTTTCAGGAAATTGTGTGTGTGTTGAACAGTGTAATTATTTAATGACAGACAATGAGAGTCAAAGAGTTAAAGCTTTATAAGTGTTAAAACACAAATTGGCAGCGCATCCGATGTCAAAATATACAAAGTAAATATTCTTAAATCAAACTCTGTTCTCTGGCAGCGTTTTCCTTCCTTTGCCTATCTAAAAATATTTTTTGTCTTGTATGTGTATGGTGAAGTCGAACCTTACCAATAAAAATCTAATCCTTCCAATCCTAAATAAAGAGAACTCATTTAGGTAACTGAAGGTCCATTCTTACTATATGTCAGTGGCTAATATTCCTCTTACTCTTTTCAGTGTTTCCTTGCCTATCCTTTCTTTTTCTTCTTCTTTCTGCATATCCAACTTTATACAGTATACTGAATAGGCAGAGGTGCCATTGTGTAATCCTTTCTCTAAAGCGATCATGCTTTGGTGGGTAGTTAAACTGACCGGTGACTGGCAGAGATGTACCTTTCTAAAAATAGGAGAACATGATTAGCTGGTTTGAAGATCACCAGGGTGATCTGTGCCCAGAAGTTGGAGGGTTTATATTTATTCAAAACTTTTTTTTATCCTTACTTCTGTAGTTCTGCATGTAGTTCTTAGTAGAAATGCCCAATTATTTTTTGAACTCTATGATGCTCTTAGCATCAGTAATTGCTTTATCATTGCCACAAGATACATCAATATTTGTAAAAAAACAAATGTTGCATCCGAAGAAGTGAGGTTTTTACCCACGAAAGCTTATGCACAAATAAATCTGTTAGTCTTTAAGGTGCCACCAGACTCCTTATTGTTTTTGTAGATACAGACTAACATGGCTACCCCTTGATACTTGATCAGTATTTGTAGTATTCTCTGGCTTCCTTTATACTAGGGCAATTAAAAGCTTCTAAGAAATCCTCTGTTATTTGCCTGTGCTCCATTTAGACTAACTACCTCAAATATTTTCTTATTGTACAATGTATTCCACAGACTTCTTAGACCAAATTTTTTTTACAGTAGAAACCAATAACACTAAAATATTGAAAGTTTATTTTTGTAGGGGAAATCCAATTTTGGGTATTCTGTCTCTCCAGTAGGATAAATTGAAATGGTTTATGTAACTTTATTAGCTCCAGTAGTAATAGAGTGTTAGAACTGGGTGGTATTTTGAACCAGAAGATGGCAGTACTGTTAAGCATGAAACTGTGTCATCACTGTTTTATTTCGAAAACTAACTTAGAAACAATGCAGGTTATTAGGTAGTGCCCTGAGGTAATGTGCAGGATTAACTCAGTGCTACTGAATGTGGAAACAGCTTTTGTATTATCCATTTGTGATTTCTTTAGGTCAGGAGAAGGAAAGGAGGACTTGGGTTTTTATTACGTCTGTCGATTAATCGCAGTTCACTCACACAATTAACTCAAAAAAATTCACTGCAATTAAAACAATTAATCATGATTAATCGCACTGTTAAACAATAGAATACCAATTGAAATTTATTAAATATTTTTGGATGTTTTTCTACATTTACAAATATATTGATTTCTATTTCAACACAGAATACAAAGTGTACAATGCTCACTTTATATTACTATTTTTATTACAAATATTTGTACTGTAAAAATGATAATAAAAATAAATAGTATTTTTCAATTCACCTCATACAAGTACTGTAGTGCAATCTCTTTATCGTGAAAGTGTAACTTACCAATGTAGATTTTTGTTGTTACATAACAGCACTCAAAAACAAAACAATGTAAAACTTAGAGCCTGCAAGTCTACGCAGTCCTACTTCTTGTTCAGCCAATTGCTAAGACAAACAAGTTTGTTTACATTTACAGGAGATACCGCTGACTGCTTCTAACTTACAGTGTCACCTGAAAGTGAGAACAGGTGTTCTCATGGCACTTTTGTAGCCAGCGTTACAAAGTATTTACATGCCAGATATGCTCAACATTCATATGCTCTTTCATGCTTCGGCCACCATTCCAGAAGATGCTCATTAAAAAAATAATGCGTTAATTAAACTTGTGACTGAACTCCTTGGGGGAGAATTGTATGTCTCCTGTTCTGTTTTACTACATTCTGCCATATATTTCATGTTATAGCAGTTTCAGATGATGACCCAGCACATGTTCATTTTAAGAACACTTTCACGGCAGATTTGTCAAAACTCAAAGAAGGTACCAATGTGAAATTCTAAGGATAGATACAGCACTGGACCCAAGGTTTAAGAATCTGAAGTGCCGTCCAAAATCTGAGAGGGGTGAGGTTTGGAGAATGCTTTCAGATGTCTTAAAAGAGCAACACTCCAATGCGGAAACTACAGAACCCGAACCATCAAAAAAGAAAATCAACCTTCTGCTGGTGGTATCTGACTCAGATGATGAAAATGAACATGCGTTAGTCCGCTCTGCTTTGGATTGTTATCGAGCAGAACCCGTCATCAGTATGGACGCATGTATTCTGGAATGGTGGTTGAAGCATGAAGGGACATATGAACTTTAGCGCATCTGGCACATAAATATCTTGTGATGCTGGCTACAACAGTGCCATGCGAATGCCTGTTCTCACTTTCAGGTGACATTGTAAACAAGACGCTGGCAGCATTATTTCCTGCAAATTGTAACCAAACTTGTTTGTCTGAGCGATTGGCTGAAGTAGGAGTGAGTGGACTTGTAGGTTCTAAAGTTTTACATTGTTTTATTTTTGAATGCAGTTATTTTTTGTACATAATTCTACATTTGTAAATTCAACTATCATGATAAAGAGATTGCACTACAGTACTTATATTAGGTAAATTGAAATATACTATTTCTTTTGTTTTTTACAGTGCAAATATTTGTAATAAAAAATAAATATAAAGTGAGCACTGTACACTTTGTATTCTGTGTTGTAATTCAAATCAGTGTATTTGAAAATGTAGAAAACATCCAAAAATATCTATCTAAATGGTATTCTATTATTGTTTAATAGTGCAATTAATAGCGTGATTAATTTTTTTAATCACTTGACAGCCCTAGTTTTTATATAAAATATCTTTATTTAAGTAAAATTTATAATTAAAAATAATGTATACATATAAGTTAGCAGATTCCTGTTCTGAAATGGGATCAGTACTTCATCTATAGGGTTGTGAATCTATCTGTAGGAGTGCTGTAAATTGCCAAGCAATTCTGTTTATCTGAAACCTTTTAGGATAAGTTCCACATACTGTTTATGAAACAAACTGGTACTTATATATCTACCGCATTTGTGTTTAACATCTTCAAGTTGTTGCCATGCAAAAATGTAATTGTTGTTTTACCAAATGTTTTGTTGATGTTCATGAAGAGATTTTAAAAGCTTAATACATGAAGTGTTATTGGTACTATTGCTAAATTTCCTCTAGTTGTAAATATATTTGTCTTTTCTATTTGCCTCTGTGGCATTAATTGACCCTATAAAATTGCATATATGTGGCTATATTTATTAGTGGAAAATAAAGAGAAATTCACATGGGAAGAGTGGACCTCTATCAATAGAACAAATACAGTGGCAGAATTAATACAGTAGAGTAGAATTTACATAGTGAAAAGTCAAGGGAAAATAAATAAGAATGACAGGATCATTGGGCGCTCTAACAGGCATAAAAGGAGATGGCTAGATTTAAAATACATTACGATAGAAAATGATGCTGTAGATAATCATATTCCCCATTTAGTAATGGATACAAAATTTCATTAGAATAGTGTGCTTTAAAGAAAGGAAAAGAGCAATATTAGAGTTGTCTAACTGCAAGTAATAAGTCATGTAAAAATGTTTAAGCCTTTCTCTATAGGTTTCTTCACTTAACAGCTCACACCTTCACTCCTTCCTTATATCAGTATATCCTCCCCCCCCGCCACAGAAGAGTAATTCTTCCTAATGCTCTACCTTCCAAAATTGTAATGAATTCCCCATACCTCCTTGTTTCCATTGACACCCCTATACTCCGTCTCATGCTTCAAATCATGTTCTCCCATTGGTCTTAATCAGTAGTTCACATCATAGTTTCATAGATTTTTAAGGCCAGAATGGACTAATTAGATCATCTAAATCCGGGATTCTCAAACTGGAGGTCGGGACCCCTCAGGGGGTCATGAGATTATTACACGGGGGGTCGTGAGCTGTCAGCCTCCACCCCAAGCCCCGCTTTGCATCCAGTATTTATAATGGTGTTAAATATATTAAAAAGTGTTTTTAATTTATAGGGGGGGGGGCCGCACTCAGAGGCTTGCTATGTGAAACAGGTCACCAGTACAAAAGTTTGAGAACCACTGATGTAGCTTGACCTCCATTAAATTTCACTGAGATACCCCCATCATTGGGCTCAATACTTCATTTAGATGAAAGCATTTCAGTCCTCAGAAGATTTAACTGTTTGTCATAGGCAGAGAACAGGAGAGACTGAGGCACCACCAATTTTAAGGTCCCTGCAGTGTCAAGGAATTGATTAGGTGAAATATCAGTAGATGATCCTAGCAGATAATTCATGCCCCACATCTGCCTTTCTGCAATATCAGATCCAAGTTCTTCTCTCATGCTTATCCCCTAACCTTCCCAAATGTTCTCTTTTATTGTAAAGGAGTGTGTCTAGGCATAGGTGCTGGAATGCCCTGGCTTGAAGTGGATTCCATTATATTCAGGGTTTATAGTTTGATTCAATGTCTCTCAGCACCTCCACTATATAAATTGTTCCAGCACCACTGTGTCTAGTGGGCTAATGGGCTTTGTAGGGAGTGAACTCCCTGATTTCCCTGTATAGATTCATAGATTCTAGGACTGGAAGGGACCTTGAGAGGTTATCGAGTCCAGTCCCCTGCCCACATGGCAGGACCAAATACTGTCTAGACCATCCCTGATAGACATTTATCTAACCTGCTCTTAAATATCTCCAGAGATGGAGATTCCACAACCTCCCTAGGCAATTTATTCCAGTGTTTAACCACCCTGACAGTTAGGAACTTTTTACTAATGTCCAACCTAGACCTCCCTTGCTGCAGTTTAAACCCATTGCTTCTTGTTCTATCCTTAGAGGCTAAGGTGAACAAGTTCTCTCCCTCCTCCTTATGACACCCTTTTAAATACCTGAAAACTGCTATCATGTCCCCTCTCAGTCTTCTCTTTTCCAAACTAAACAAACCCAATTCTTTCAGCCTTCCTTCATAGGTCATGTTCTCAAGACCTTTAATCATTCTTGTTGCTCTTCTCTGGACCCTTTCCAATTTCTCCACATCTTTTTTAAAATGCGGTGCCCAGAACTGGACACAATACTCCAGCTGAGGCCTAACCAGAGCAGAGTAGAGCGGAAGAATGACTATTCGTGTCTTGCTCAAAACACACCTGTTAATACATCCCAGAATCATGTTTGCTTTTTTTGCAACAGCATCACACTGTTGACTCATATTTAGCTTCTGGTCTACTATAACCCCTAGATCCCTTTTTGCCATACTCCTTCCTAGACAGTCTCTTCCCATTCTGTATGTGTGAAACTGATTTTTTCTTCCTAAATGGAGCACTTTGCATTTGTCTTTGTTAAACTTCATCCTGTTTAACTCAGACCATTTCTCCAATTTGTCCAGATCATTTATTATGACCCTGTCCTCCAAAGCAGTTGCAATCCCTCCCAGTTTGGTATCATCCGCAAACTTAATAAGCATACTTTCTATGCCAATATCTAAGTCGTTGATGAAGATATTGAACAGAGCCGGTCCCAAAACAGACCCCTGCGGTACCCCACTCGTTATACTTTTCCAGCAGGATTGGGAACCATTAATAACAACTCTCTGAGTACGGTTATCCAGCCAGTTATGCACCCACCTTATAGTAGCCCCATCTAAATTGTATTTGCCTAGTTTATCGATAAGAATATCATGCGAGACCATTTATCAAATGCCTTACTAAAGTCTAGGTATACCACATCCACAGCTTCACCCTTATCCACAAGGCTCGTTATCCTATCAAAGAAAGCTATCAGATTGGTTTGACATGATTTGTTCTTCACAAATCCATGCTGGCTGTTCTCTATCACCTTACCACCTTCCAAGTATTTACAGATGATTTCCTTAATTACTTGCTCCATTATCTTCCCTGACACAGAAGTTAAACTAACTGGTCTGTAGTTTCCTGGGTTGTTTTTATTTCCCTTTTTATAGATGGGCACTATATTTGCCCTCTTCCAGTCTTCTGGAATCTCTCCCATCTCCCCTGATTTTCCAAAGATAATAGCTAGAGGCTCAGATATCTCCTCTATTAGCTCCTTGAGTATTCTAGGATGCATTTCATCAGGCCCTGGTGACTTGCAGGCATCTAACTTTTCTAAGTGATTTTTAACTTGTTCTTTTTTTATTTTATCTGCTAAGCCTACCCCCTTCCCATTAGCATTCACTATGTTAGGCATTCCTTCAGACTTCTCGGTGAAGACCGAAACAAAGAAGTCATTAAGCATCTCTGCCATTTCCAAGTTTCCTGATACTGTTTCTCCCTCTTCACTAAGCATAGCTAGCTACACTTCCTACGCTGTGCTACTCAGTGGCTTCCCTCTGTTTTCAAAGAAGCAGCACTTATTTCTGTCTAAGACGGGAGGGTGTCTGTCCTTTAGAAAGCCCAAGAGCTATTCTCCCCTTTTCTTATCACTACCTGAGACTGGCTTTGGGATGGGTCTGGTCTCCTTAGAGGTGGTAGAAAACTTGTTCATCTTAGCCTCTAAGGATAGAACAAGAAGCAATGGGCTTAAACTGCAGCAAGGGAGGTTTACATTGGATATTAAGAAAAAGTTCCTAACTGTCAGGGTGGTTAAACATTGGAATAAACTGCCTAGGGAGGTTGTGGAATCTCCATCTCTGGAGATATTTAAGAGCAGGTTAGATAAATGTCTATCAGGGATGGTCTAGACAGTATTTGGTCCTGCCATGAGGGCAGGGGACTGGATTCGATGACCTCTCGAGGTCCCTTCCAGTCCTAGAGTCTATGAATCTATGAATAAGAAGGTAATTCCCCTAGAGGAGTGAGCTGATGCAGGGTTGAAGGCTCCCTGCTCACTTCATGTGGAGTTGCTGAAGGAAGTGTAGTTCCAGATCTCCACGTGGGGGATCACTAGGTGGGTGAAGAGCTGCAGAGGGGACTCTGAGTGGTGGGCTAGGCTGAAAATTATGTATTTCCTACAACTGTGCACAGGACTCAATGCCCTGCACACAGACTCCAGTTCTTTCAACGAGGATTACAAAACAGCTGCTGGATCAGTCCCTCAAAACAATAATTATGTCAGAGTCCAAAAACGTGTACGCGCCACATCATGTAAGTATATTGAGTGCAGTGACTTTTGTGTCAACAGTAACGCTCGGTGTGTTGCGTGGGGAAACATGCACCTGCAGCCTCCTCCACTAAGAGCCCTCTCTGCACTCTGGCATGTAATGAAGCATATCATTATAGTTTCAAAATGTCACAGTCTGCTCTTTCTAGGTTAACTCCATTTTATTTCTCTGAGTGAGATTTCTCAGAGATCAGGCAAGTAAGTTCCAATTGCTGCTGGAGTGCTGGGTTCGTGTGTGCTGTGGGGTTGTTGGCGTATCAAAGAGGAATGTTGCTAGAGATGAGGAATTCCTCTTAGACTAGCCAGTGCATCTCCCAGACAAGCAGGCTGCAGCTCCCCTTTTGCTTTCCCTAAAAGAGGGCATGTCCTATTAAGTGATTTGATGCAGCCCAAAAGGCCACTGGCATTTTATAAGCCGAATTGCAGTTTGTGGTTACTAAACTAATGCTATCAACTTTTCAGTTTTAAACCCACTTTTTACATTAGAGGTTTTCCATAGAAAATATATATATTTACAAGATTGTAGCTGTTGATTCAGATTCCTTTTTCAGCTAGATTTTTGCAGAAATGTTGTTAGGGTTTGTCTGGCTTTGAGGTTTCCTGCTGCTACATGTTTTTTATTTTTGGTAAAAGAAATGATACCACTGATACCGTGTATGTTTTCAGTATACATTACTTTGCTGTACATATGAATGTAGCTTTTGACATCAGAGAAAACTGTTAGTGTGTGATGGCAATGCATATTGGGAGTAGTGCAAAAAACTCAATTAAAAATCTGACCCAAAGCCCACTGATGTTAATTTTTATAGGCTTTGCATCAGGCCCTAAGTCAGCGTGCATTCTCTATTAGCACTTCTGTCTGCTCATTGACATGTACATCATAATGGCAATAGAGCTAGTTAACACAAATGGATAATGTCGAAGATAGTTAATTGCCAGGTTTGGAAAGGGCTTGTGTCAGGGAGTGTGGGAGGACACCAGGCCCTGCACCCCCCGGCTTCCTGCGATTCACCATGACCCTCAGCCAGCCAGAAAGCAGAAGGTTTATTCAGATGACAGGAATACAGTCCAGGACAGGTCTTGCAGGCACAGACAACAGGACCCTCCCCCCCAATTAGGTGCATCTTGGGGTCCCAGGGCACCACAGCCCCCTTGGGAGGTCAGAGCCCCGTCTGCCTCCCAGCCAATCCTCCAGCCAGCTCCCCAACTCTCTCCCCCAGTGTCTCCTCCTCCAGTCTTTGTACAGTTTCCCCGGCAAAGGTGTCACCTGGCCTCTAACCCCTTCCTGGGTTCTCATGTTACATGCTCAGGTATCCTCCCTCAAGGCCAGTCTCCCATCCACCAATGCAGACCATCCTAGCCACACTCCCCTGCCTTCCCAGCCAACACTCCCCACTCAGCATTCAAAGACCACATTAAGAACAGTCCCAGTTCGTCACATCACATCATAATGGCAGTAGATCTAGTTAACGCAAATGGATAATGTCGAAGATAGTTAATTGCCAGGTTTGGAAGGGGCTTGTAAGTACATTTTACAGCAGATTTTGACAGTTCTTAATATGTGAGAATATCTAGGAATTTTCTTGATGGGCAGACAAATGACAACTTGCTCAATCTTTGTTCGTCTTTGTCCCTCACCCGCCCACTCTTACTTAAGAACTCTCTCTTCTCCCTTCCTTTGTAGCATTTTTCTCTCTCCTTTTCTGTCTCACCATGCCTCCTGTACCTTTTCCGTGTGATCTTGCACTCAAGTGGTCTGTTCTAAAATTCTGGTCTCTGATGTACTCTGTACGGACACCTCAGATAGCATGATTTTGGTACATTTTTCTTTCCTGCCAGCATGCTAAAACATAAATCCAGTTTTCTTTTCAGGGTGCACTTCTGCAGTTATGCTCAGTTTGCTGCCACTCAAGTAAAATGTATTAAATCCTGATCTATGTAGTACTGGTGTTTAACATTTTCTGACCGGGATGTTGATGCCATATGGTTTTATGGGTTTCTTTAGTCCTTTGGGGCAGCATGACGTACTATCCCAATAAGGATTAGTAGTAGTGATGCTTGTTAAATGTTTGCAATTGGAAGCACTAAATGGCTGCTAATTGTTAATGGTTAGAATTCCTGTTTGTGGCTTAGAGGATGAGGGCAATAATAAGATGATGGGAATTTTAAGGGGGTAGAGCTGAGAGAAGAGCCAGCAATTCGAAATACTAATTACTGGGCTGTTAGATCTCCGGCTTTTTGGTAAGCAGTTTATTTTGCCATCCCTTTATGCCCTTGAAAATGGACCTGAAAACATAACTATAAATTCTAGAGGGCTCTAGGGCTCAAGCAACCTTAATATTTTTGTTTCTGGCATTAAACCACATACAAGCGGTCTCAGTCCTTGCCCGCCTCAATATCATCATAAAGTTTACACTAGTTTTTTCAGTGCCTGAGAGATTATCTTCCAGATGGTCAGAAATCTCTGCCACTGAAAATTCATATCTTGTCCAAAGCTTGGAGTAGGGTGCGGGGAGGAAGAGGCATTTTGCCTCTCCTGTTCACATATTGAAGTGACAGCTAAAAGACTATAAGATGGTCTTTCTCTCTCTCCTCCCTCTCCCCCAACTTTAATTCTTCCTTTGTGTTTCATATACTAAGAGACCAGACTTGTTGTGATGACCAAGACTATTACTTAAATTCCAGTGATTGCACTTCATGCCCTATGGGAATCTTTGTATTGATTTAGTGGGAGTCTGTTCAGGTCTTATGCTGGAGGAGGATCTAGAAGGTGGAACCAGTATATTTTTCCTTTATTGTGCATTTCTGAAGTCTTCCTTATCCTCAGATGAGAGAGAGGGAGTGATGCTCCATGGTGAGGGGAAAAAACTGAAAGAAAAGGAGAAAAGAAAAGCTGAGCACTAAATGAAAAAGGTAAAATTATCAGTGGCAGAGTGGAGGGAAACACCGTTTGGGTTCAGGTGAACATCTTGAGAGATTGCTTGAAATGCGGAAGCACTGGGGCAACCATGGTCAACCAGGAACGCAAAGCAAGCCAGTGGTGACTGCTAAGAGGGCTTCTAATCTGGTAAAAGAAATAGTTTTCCAGTTTTTGTCATTCTTGTTTTGCAGAACAATGTGAATGTAATGCAGTAAATGAGACCATTTTCTGCGTCTGGTCAAGTATGTCAAAGCTGTAGAAATTACAGTTAATATTGAAATTGATGTAAGGGAATCCAATGTGCGAATATATCTACAAATATGCACAGTATCGGGGAGCTTTCAGGCAATATGCCAGTGTTAGGTTAAATTTGTTGGTGGGGTGAAATATGTGGAAAAACTGATCTTTCAGAAATAATGGGTTGATATTTATGAAGACTTGGTATGGCTGATTTCCAGAAGTCTTTTGACAATGCATACAAAGTCTTTGGAAAATTATGGCATACTATGGAATACTAGCAAAAATAAATAGAATAGTCAAGGATCTGTATGATGCTGCTGAATGTGCATTCAGAGATCATATCAGACAGTTGCAGTGATAACTGGAGTAAGGCAAGGATGTGTTATGTCTCCACAATTGTTTGCACTAGTCACTATTTCATGGGGGAGTAACTGCAGAAGGGCAACCAAGGAATTTTATGGACCAGTGATAGAGCACAATTGTATGGCCTTCTTGCTGATGACATTGTCCTGCTTAGTTCAAAACATTGCTTAATGGAAGAAGAGACCCAGTTATTGGCAGATACAGAAAATCAAGTTGGTTTGTTCATCAGTAAAGGGAAGACAAAATATACAGTTATCTGTGTCCCAAAAGTAACTATTTTAGTGGATGAAGAAACACTAGAAGAATTCAGTCATTTTACCTATCCAGAGAGTGAGATGTGCAATGGTAATGAAACCATGGCAGATGTTAAGCAATGGATATCAAAATCAGCAATCAGCTTTCATAAACTTGAAAAGATTTGGAAAAGCATGATTGACACTGACAAAAAGTATGAATTTTTAACACCGGCATCATGTCTGTACTCCTTTGTGGAGCACAGTGATAGAAATCTACAACAGAAATTGATAAGAAAATCACCTCGTTCCAAACTAAATGACTGAGAAAGATCTTCAGAATCCATTGGGAAGATTTTCTTGGATCATCAGAAATTCTAAATCAAGCAAATCAATGTAAAGCGTCAAATATAGTAAGATGATGCACATATATGGGACACTGCTTTAAGATGCCACCAACATGGCTGGCTTTCATGGCAAGTGTTAATATGGACACCACATAGAAAGAGGAGAAGAGGGTGACCTGGAGAAACATTATGCAGAACAATAGAGAAAGAAGCCAGATCCATCAGCATGACACTCATCAGAAACCTGAGCAGGCTGTATAAGACTGAAATAAAAGGTGGAAACTGGTGAATGTCCTCTGCACTTGACCAAGGAGGGGGATGAAGAAAACAAATACAGTGTAGTGAAATGCGATGTGTTAAGCATGATTGCACCAAAGACTGGTACTAGTAAGTACCTGAACAAACATGAAGGCCAACCAGACATAGAAAGGAAGAGTTTGCATTCTTGACAGCAGGACCAAAACGAGAGGATAGAAGAAATGTCCTTGCATATACTTCCTTCATCAGACAGTTGGATGTGTGTCCACTTTGGGTACAGAACCCGCAGTATCATTTGTATCATAACAAACTTAGTTGTCATCTACAATTTGCCAAGGCTATGAAATGGACATTCCTAGGGCAATCAGTGACCATGATGAGGACTATGGACGTGCAGTTTGAACTTCATAGATCAGCAGCTAGATTGCCAACATTCATGCTAAATGCTGGCTATCCATCTCTTCTGGGGCAAGCAGAGCTTGAAAAAATATGGCTAAATTGGCCACAAATTTACATAATGGGGAGAGCGAACTGAGTTACATGCAAAAACCTTTAAAGCTAGCCATTAAACTAGCCCAGCAGAGAGGGATAGTACCACACACCAACACCCAAAGCTCAAATAGGGTGACCAGACGTCCCGATTTTATCGGGACTGTCCCGAAATTTGCTTGTTTGTCCCGTGTACCGACCGATGTTAGGTCGGGACACTGGACAAACAAGCAAATGCTCCAGAGCCCGGAAGTGCTCGCCCCTCCCCCCTGACTCCGCCCCCTCCTTCCCCCATTGGCTCCCTCCCCAAATCCCTGCCTTTTCCCCAGGCTCACCATTCCTCCTTCCTCCACAAGCTCTGGAGGGAGGCCCTGGAGACCAGGGGAAGCGCGGGGCCGGGGTGAGTGAGAGTCCGGCCTGGCCCTGAGTGCAGGCAGGACTCAGTTGGGTGGTAGGGAGAGTGGGGGGGCGGCCTGCGGGACCAGGCGGCGGCTGTTCTCCCCCCCCGGGCACCAGGACTCGGGAGCAGCTGCTGCTGCAGCCCCTACTGCCGCGGGGGGAGGAAGTGGCCGATGGCCAAGCTTGGCGGCTGCGGCTCTGGCTCCCGGGCCTGTTGCGGGGACCCAGCAGCACGCACGCTGCGCCCAGCTCCTGGCCAGTCGCGTCTGGGCTGGCTGCCCAGCTGGTGCAATCCTGCGGCGGCCCCGGGGCGGAAGCATCGGCAGCCCAGCCCCGTTCGTTCCCTGTGGGACCCGAGCGGGACGGGGGGGCTGGGGCCTGCTGCCCTCACTCCGGGGCCGCCGCGGGATTTCACTAGCTGGGCAGCAGCCCAGACGCGACTGGCCAGGGGCTGGGCACTCACAGCATGCACGCTGGGTCGCCACAGCAGGCCCAGGCTCGGGGGGTTTGGGCCTGGGCACCAGAGCCGCAGCCGCCGAGCTTGTCCATCAGCCGCTTCCTCCCCCCAGCAGCTTCTCCGGGGCCTCCCTCCAGCACTTGTGGAGGAGAGGTTTTTTGTTTTTGTTTTTCCCTCCTGCGTCCCGATATTTGACCTGGGTGATCTGGTCACCCTAAGCTCAAATCCTTTTTGGAACACAAAGACAGGAGTTCTTCCACCTGTTGCATATAGTGAATGAGCAATGCCTGATGTGTGTAGACACATTCATATTTTAAAATTCATCATTGTAATTTGTGGTGGTTTTCAGTGGTGGTAAGTTCAGTGGCCTGAGCAGAAAAATACCCACATCCACTGATTGAAGACCTCTGCAAACCTAGCAAAACTGAGCCTTTCCAAACTTGCTTACGTATACAAGAGGAGGAAGAATCACTGGAATTGTTAACAATAGTGATGTGTAAGGGATTGTATTGCTACCATCATTTATTTTGGGGATTAGGTTGGCCCAAGTCTTGACAGGTATTGGAGTGGATTGACAGGAGTACAGCACTGCTTGGATGACCTTCTAGTAACTGGTAAGAATGAAATTGAGCAACCTAGAGAATCTAGATACAGCCTTGGAGTATGATTGTCTGTCTGTAAGGTCAAATTTTCCAGTAAGTTTTCCAGTACTCCCTAGCATATTTGGACTATGTGATTGTGATTGATTCCAGTGGCCTTCACAGGGAACCAATAGAAGTCAAGACCATAGTGGTCACCCTAGTTCCTGAAAATGGGATTTACCTTTGTTTATGGGTGCATCACTCTTCGTCTGACTTTTCCAGTGCTTAACAGAACATCCTTGTTAGAGGAGGAATATAATATGTGTTCGTATTCTGTGTTGCTTTGGAATAAATACCTTAATAGTATGGGATGCCAGCAGTCATTTAGGGTTTTGTCTCTTTGTAGGAAAGCAAAACAAACAAGCAGCTTGTTTTTGAACTCTAGCCACTGTCTCTTACTTGAGCCTGTTCCAAGATTAAAGGGACAGATAACTAGTAATCTAGTCAATTTAAAAAAAATGACTTTCAGATGTTATACCTTCTCCTGACTCCCAGTGCCAGGTTTTTGGTTTTTACAATTCTATTTTTTTAAAATGTTTTCTCTCCCTATGGCTGTGTGCAGGGATGGGCGGAGGCAGTGCACCTGATTACACGCAGTGTTGTCAAATACACAAACTGAAAAAATAGAGGAACACCTTTCTCTCTAATCTTTCGGTTACAATATTATTCATAATAGCAGCAGGTGGTAAATTTTCTGACAGGGATGTGATTTTTCAAATTGAGTGTCCCGTTAACTTTTCTGATTACTCCTGTCTCTGTGGTGGCTTGTTTGTTTACCCATGGCAGACTCAGGATGCATCATAACTTCAAGAGAATGTAGTATATTTGAAGGTACTTTGATTGCCAGAATTGGTTAACTTGGACCTTGATCCCAGTACAAGCACTTAAATTCAGGCTTAACTTTAAGCATCCATGTAGTCATAGTTAAGTATGAATTTGAGTGGTTGTGCTGGATCGGGGCCATGAAGTCACACATGCTGTGAAGTAGAAAAGCCAAATTAGCTAGCAAGATGAGCCATTCTAATAAAATGCATAATTTCTGTGGGCCAGCTGGTACAGAGTAGTTCATTAGGCAGTGCAACTTACACTAGCAAAACCTGCTGTCCTCACAGGGAAGGGATTCACTGCTGGAGGAGAGCAGATGGTCTTTCCACTCCCATCCTTGGAGGTTACACTCAGGATAGGGCAGCCTTAATTTGTGACTGGGACTCGGTAGCTTTGCTGGCAGATGCTGCTGAGGGCAGGCACTGAATGTTCCCTGATGGCTACCACTTCAGCTTTTCAGTTAGCTCTGGCCCCATAAGGACCCTCAGAAGGACCAAAGGTTATGGCTGCTTTGTGCCAACCTATTTTATTTTCCCCATGACTGACTTTCTGCTGCTGAGGACCTAGTGCCCTGGCTTATGCTGGCAAACCTAGCTAGTAATTTATACCTGTGAGTTTCTTCATCAATAGCAGAATGCTATGAAAAAAATGAAAGCGGTCATTTGCTATGTGCTAAGAAAGAGAACAGCTAAATGTAAACCGCATGAAAGAGGGAAAAGTATGAGTTTCAGTATTTCCACAGTATATTTCTACTCCATCAGTCAATTTAATCTAAGTTAATAAGAATAACTGTATATTAACAACCTGAGTGGAAGATAGAAAAGATCGAGATAGGGTTGCCAGGTATTGTCAGCTGAGTTCCTTGTCCTGCATTGCTCACAAATGGGTTGTAGCGCCATTGACATATTTCAACTCTTTTTATATTTTAGTGATTTTCCATTTGAAGTTGTTGGAGGAATGTGTTATCTTCACATACCTAGCAATTTATGGATAGTTTTAATTTGTGGGAATTCAGTAATAATCCATTATAGTTACTATAAGTGGCTCTCTCAGTTTAACTGTAACACAATATTTAAGCTTCATAGCTCCCAACTGAGTTTTTCCGTTGGTTACTTAAGAAACTAAACCATGACTACCCCACTAGAATAGAATAGGAATGAAGACCACTTGCTGTAGGTCAAAATTTTATCTGGGGAATTGGAGCAGAACAGCCACTAACTGAAACTGCTTTGAATCTCAGCCATAAAGGACATAACCTCTGTTTCTTCCTTAGCTGTCAGATAGTGCTCTGTTCCTTTTTCCTTTGTATGTATTTCCCTCTGTTAGAGCTTTCACTAATAGATAATTTATTATGAAATTTTCTGAACTGCCTTCTTTCTTATTAAATGCATAAAAGCTTTATAAATGTCCCCATAAAAATATATGATGCACCTGTATGATGGATAAAACTGCTATATATTGTAGTGTTCTAGAAATGAAAATGCATGCCTGTGCGCAGCAAAAAACTCCTGTCTGAGAGGCTAGACAGAACAGTTTCAGTTAAACAGTGCTTTTGCATAATTGCTTATGAATCCATGGTTATGAATACATTAACAAATATTGGCACTGTCCGGCCCTACTGTATGCAAGTCTGAAAAGTAGTTTAGGAAGGAGATGTGTGGGGGACATTGCCTTGACTGTATGCGGTAAGATTTTTCAGATCACTGATGGAAATGTGGTTCAGCTCAAGAGTGGCCCCAAGTGTGTTCTCATAATGCTTTCTCAGTGGCCTACAGTATGTGAAAAGTGTTGGTGGTCTCAGTCCAGTTGCTAGTGGACAGATAGGTGGGCCATATCGTAAAAACAATACCCACGGTTTGTTCTTGCTGATGCTTTTGGCAGAGTAGCCAAGAACTGAATGTGCATGGAGACTGAAACTACACTTTCAACCTTAGAGGTCTTCCTTCCAGAATGATGGAACATATTTGCGAGACATTGTAGAGAAACTTGTACTGATGCTCTGTGTGCTCTGTAGATAGACAACTTCAGTTTCCGGTTATATCAGTCTATCACCTTTCAGTATTAAATTTATATATACATGTTGTATTAACAACAGCTGCTTAACATGTAACAGTTGACTTTTTCAAAGCAGTATACTGATTTGGACTCTGGAAAGCTGTCAGCAAAAGGCCAGATAGTCCCCCTGCTGCCATGAGCAGAAGAGGTGAAGTCTGGAGTAGACTGAAGTGGGGAGTAGATCTTCTATGTGGGCCAAGATCTGTTTGTAAGGAGGGACTGTCAGCCTGTCACATCAGAATTGCAGTCATGCCCCCCATTTTTTACACACACCCTTTGGAAAATCCCCATTTAAGATAATGCTGCCAATGGATGGGTGTGATGGCAGCAAATCCCACCAAATGCTGTTACTACTCAGTAAGGCATTGTGAGACAACCCAGAATAGTGAATAGAGGGGGCACAGCAGTCCCACAGCCCCAGGTTGCACCCCAGGGATCCCGTCCACGTGGGTTTAGGAATGTTGCTATAGAAATGGGATTGTGTTGCCAACGGATCTCTGTGAGGTTCCTCTCCCCCTTCCATGCCACTTCCTGTCCCTTACTCAGATAATTTTTGTTAGAGGGGAATCTGATTCAAAGTTAGTGCCTCTTCCATTGAATGTGTTTGTAGTGACTGACATCCGTGAAAGCAAACACAACCAGCATTGTGGCAATGATTATCAAAGCTCAGCTTAGATGGACAGATCATGTTATCAGACTGGGTGCTGATAGACTCCTGCAAAAAGTCCTCTATGGTGAGTTGAAACTCAGAAAGGGTAGTCAGCATACATGCTCCAGAGATGCGCGTATGCAGAATCTCAACTCATGCAGCTTAATATTGATAACTCCGAAGACACAACCAAAGACAGACTTGAACGGAGAGCAACTATCAGTAAAGATTGTAAGCACTTAGAAAAAGGCAGATGTGAAAAACTGATTGGAAAAGAGGGCCAAACATCTTGCCAAATCTTCAGTGGGAGTTCATTCCTGTGTGGCATCCTTGTTAGATACAAAGGACAGCCCTACCATCTGTATTCTAAGAAATGAGGTGTACAGTGTCCTTAAACTAGAGGTCATCTGCAGTAGCTTTTCCATAAATTGATTATGCGTGCTTAAGTAAGGGTGTTATTCATAACCTCTTTTCCACTGACCATTCAGACACAGATTTAACAGTTGTAGGCTGGTTGTTTGCTATAGTATCCTTTTAAATCTTGTCTTAAACTATGATTGGCTGTCTTTTACAATCTGTTTGTACAGTGCCTAGCACCATGGGGCCTTTACCTTGTTGGGACTTCTAAGTGCTACTCTAATACAAATACATAATACATTGTGGGCATTAAGAGGTATGTTCAATAGTGCTTTTGATGATTTTTGATTCTCAGCAGTGACCCCTGTAGAGCTGGTTAAATATCATGTTATCTGGCTCATAAGGGAAGTATAGCTAAGTTTCCATCAACCAGAAAGATGGCAGTTATATTGTGGAGTCATGAGGATGGGGAAAGGGTGGATGTCTTCACAGGACTGACTGTGTGAAGGATGTGTATGACTCTCCTCACCTCCAAACTAAATTTAAAAATAATTTTTCACTGCGGACCTGAACTGCACCAGAGAACAATTTATTCTTGATTAACATTGTGACAGAATCTGCGTTATGTATTGAAAAAAATGATTAATGTGGTGGTGTTGCTGTCAAGTTATGACTGTCTTTACATTTGTTATGAGATGAAATTAATAGTGTGCTTTTAAAAATGATTATCGTTAACGCTGTATTGAACTTTGTGTAGATGTACAATGGTTTTATTGCTCATAATAAATGCAAGGGATCTGTTAAAGTAATATTGATTTATAAAGTGGTGTGGCTTGGAATTTATGTATGGAAATTCATCTCTGTTGATGTACTTAGTTCTGTGTTTATATACAGTATGCAATTTTTGGGAAGTGTGGGGAGAAGATACTGTGGTTCTTCTGCTGAGGATGCAGAATGAGGCCTAGTTTAAAATAGAATTCCTTCACAAGACAGATCAATTAAACAAAAATCAGACAAAACAAAAAAAAGCAAACTATAAGTCAATAATTATAAATAAACCTGTCATAGTATATACTTTAAAAAATGCAACTGGTGACTGAGAATTAGTGTCAGGAAACTGGGCATTATGCTGTTGTTTCTGTAGGCAGAAAGCAGATTGTTTTAGTGGTTTGTTTACAGTAAGTAAACATCATATATGATGAAACAGTATACTTGTCATGTACGTTGTATGTATCCCATTTTTAATCTGAAATCACAACAAAGCTAACATAATTGAACTTGAGACAGTGGTTAATTAGTATATTAATGCACTTCTATAGCATTTTTCTAAAAGGGCATCTAAATTTGCTACCACAGTCTGTGTTTGCAAATCAAGTAGCTTCCCTGCTCATTTTGTACTGGTACAAATGCATGTTTTTCATGCACAGAAACTGCAAGAATAGTTTTAGAGATGAATTTATGACTACATTACAGAGTTGGTTCTCCAATTCAATGCTGTGAAAACGCTTTGTACCTACTGTGTGTTCTCCCACTTTATTTATTTTGCTAAATATAATCAGAATTGTGGAAAAGGATAATTATATAGTAAGTCAACATCACCAGAAATATCAAGAGAAAATAAAACTGAAATCAAGTGAAGCAGATTTCATGGCATTTCTTTAAATTCACCCTAATTGTCTTTTTAAAGAGAGAATATAGTTTTAAGGTGCACGTCCGCTCAAGCTAACTTGGATAATACAAAAATGAAAGTGAAGAGGAGGAAAATTTGCATGTCTGTATAATATTTGAAAAAGATGAGCCATCATTGTCAAGCTAAATAGAAATTAAATGCAAAAGAAGTGCTAATGCAGATGGCAAAATCAAATTCTCAGAAGTCAAGAGACTCCAAAAGTTAAGGTTTACTCTCCCAACGTAGCACTTTATGTTGTGTGCCCTTTACTGTGGAACATAAAATAAATAAAAATGAGGAGTCCTTGTGGCACCTTAGAGACTAGCAAATTTATTTGGGCATAAGCTTTCATGGGCTAGAACCCACTTCATCAGATGCACAGAGTGGAAAATACAGGAGCAGGTGTAAATACATGAAAGGATGGTAGTTGCCTTACAAAGTGTGAGGTCAGTCTAATGAGATAGGCTCTCTCCTCAGGCCCTACGCTACCAGCACTCCCAGCTATCTTCGAGACACCACTGACTTCCTGAGGAAAATACAATTCTTTAGTGATCTTCCAGAAAACACCATCCTAGCCACTATGGATGTAGAAGCTCTCTACACGAACATTCCACACAAAGATGGACTACAAGCCATCAGGAATAGCATCCCCGATACCATCACAGCAAACTTGGTGGCTGAACTTTGTGACTTTGTCCTCACCCACAACTATTTCAGATTTGGGGACAATATATACCTTCAAGTCAGCGGCACTGCTATGGGTACCCGCATGGCCTCACAGTATGCCAACATTTTTATGGCTGACTTAGAACAACGCTTCCTCAGTTCTCATCTCCTAGCGCCCCTACTCTACTTACGCTACATTGATGACATCTTCATCATCTGGACCCCCGGGAAGGAGGCCCTTGAGGAATTCCACCATGATTTCAACAATTTCTACCCCACCATCAACCTCAGCCTGGACCAGTCCACACAAGAGGTCCAGATCCTAGACACTACAGTTCTAATAAGAGATGGTCACATAAACACCACCCTATACCGGAAACCTACTGACCGCTATACTTACCTACATGCCTCCAGCTTTCATCCAGACCACATCACACGATCCATTGTCTACAGCCAAGCTCTAAGATACAACCGCATTTGCTCCAATCCCACAGACAGAGACAAACACCTACAGGATCTCTATCAAGCGTTCTTAAAATTACAATACCCACCTGCTGAAGTGAAGAAACAGATTGACAGAGCCAGAAGGGTACCAGAAGTCACCTACTACAAGACCGGCCCAACAAAGAAAGTAACAGAATGCCACTAGTCGTCACCTACAGCCCCCAACTAAAACCTCTCCAGCACATCATCAAGGATCTACAACCTATCCTGGAAAATGATCCCTCACTCTCACAGACCTTGGGAGACAGGCCAGTCCTCGCTTACAGACGGCCCCCCAACCTAAAGCAAATACTCACCAGCAACTACACACCACACAACAAAAACATCCAACCCAGGAACCAAACCCTGCAACGAACCCCGTTGCCAGCTCTGTCCACATATCTATTCAAGGGACACCATCATAGGACCTAACCACATCAGCCACACCATCAGGGGCTTGTTCACCTGCACATCTACCAATGTGATATATGCCAGCAATGCCCCTCTGCCATGTACATTGGCCAAGCCGGACAGTCTGTACGCAAAAGAATAAATGGACACAAATCTGACATCAGGAATCATAACATTTAAAAACCAGTAGGAGAACACTTCAGTCTCTCTGGTCACTCAATAACAGACCTAAAAGTGGCAATTCTGCAACAAAAAAAACTTCAAAAACAGATTGCAACGTGAAACTGCAGAACTGGAATTAATTTGCAAACTGGACACCATCAGATTAGGCCTGAATAAAGACTGGGAGTGGTTACGTCATTACAAAACCTAAACCTAAGTTCCCCAATACTAATTTCCCCCTACTGTTACTCACACCTTCTTGTCAACTGTCTGAAATGGGCCACTCTCATTACCACTTCAAAAGTTATTTTTCCTCCCTTGGTATCCTGCTGTTAATTGAATTGTCTCGTTAGACTGACCTCACACATGGTAAGGCAACTCCCATCCTTTCATGTATTTATACCTGCTCCTGTATTTTTCACTGCATGCATCTGATGAAGTGGGTTCTAGCCCACAAAAATTTATGCCCAAATAAATCTGTTAGTCTCTAAGGTGCCACAAGGACTCCTTGTTATTTTTGCTGATACAGACTAACATGGCTACCACTCTGAAATAAAATAAATAATGTCTGTTGCTCCTTTGCCGAAGAGTTAGGTGATCAGGGTGCCTTTAGGTCAGTTTCCCATTGAAGGAGAAATCAGTGACACACCATCTGCGTACTGTCTTAATGTAACTGTTCATACTATGTACACCAGTCTTGAACAGAGATGTACACAAGTGAGATACATGCAATCTCCTTTTTCGGAAATCACAGGCTACGGCAGAGAAGATACTTTCTTATTGTTTACAACAGACCTACCAATAGGAATCCACGTCAAAAAACTAACAGTACAGCATTTCCTCACAGCCTATCCACTGCTTACATGCTAAGAGAAAAAACTCGTCCTTTCAGGGCCCCGGATCCTGTAACCTGAGAGTAGGGGAGCAGGTAAGGATCGAAGATGCCCTCCCTCAGCATCATGGGCTGAGATAGAGCAGTAGTTTGCAGTGGCAGGCCTGCCTTCGTGGGAGGCAGAAGGATTTCTGACGCATCATCAGAGTCCCAGGGCCCTATTGACATCACAGCCTACTCTGCACGATTGTACTTTGGACGTTTTCCTCCACGTGTCATCCTGACTAGGGAGAGGTAGCTGGAGCTGCTGTGATTAGGGGCCTGGGTAGGAGGGACCCTGTGTGGACAGTGTGACCTCCACAGGCTTTGGAGCCTGGACAGCTGTTAAGGTGTTCTGATGGTTTCAGTTCTCTTTCTTTCTCTCTCAGTTCAAGGTACAAATTAGGGGCAAGAGAGCAGGTGGGACTGGGAAGGCAAGGGACAAGAAATTCTGAAGCATCCTGGTTTAGTTACTGAGATCAGGCTGACTAGGGACAAAAGAGGAGTTTTAGAATGGCAGACTAGTATTGGTTATGGATTTTTAAAACAGAAAAGTATGAATCAAGTTACATAAGGAGGGTGTAGCTAGGGAGAATTTTATATTTTTCAAAATACCTATAGAGACCCCAATATGTGAAGTGGTGTGGCGTGTTCCTTACCCTCACTCTTCATCTTTTTTTTTTTTTTTTTTTTGTCTTCAGCTTGCAAGCCCTTTGCAGGCAGGGACCATGTTTTCCTATGAGTTTGTACAGCATCTAGCAAAATTGGGCCCTGATCGGAGTGGGTCCTCTGCGTGCTGCAGTAATACAAATAATAAGTGGTGAATGTAAGTTTCTTGATCCATAGCTCTGTGATTTACGCAGTTTATAAGGACTGCAACCTTCACCGGTTGAGTTTGAAAAGTTCCTTGCTTTGGAAAGCATGGGTAGTGCTGCTGGAAAGACACTATAAACTTCTTTGGTAAGGGACTGACTGCACACGTTTGCCGCTTTCCAGTTAAAACTTTTGAAGGCCCAGTTGTCTTCACTTCACAGCTCTGTGTTTGGGGGTAGTTTTTAGAGTTGCAATAGCTAAGCATGGAGCATATGTGCTGTGTTATTTTTTTTATTTATTTTTTTTTTTTACAGCTTCACTTGGTGATCTTGCAAATTCATCTAACCAAATAATTGGACATTAACTAATTGCATGAGGCTTATATCCATGGTTAAGGCTAGATTCTGATCCCCTTACTCATGTTGGGTAGTTCCTTGAATGAGATACCCTTGTTCGTGTTGGGCTATGAATAATCCTCCTGGAGTCACTGGGTCTGCTTTGTGGAATAAGGTACTACTTGGTCTGAGTAAGGGTATTGGAATCTGCTCCTAAGAGTGCAGATAATAGCTTTGTGTGGATTTGTGTTCCTCATGCTCAGTCCCACCATTTTAGATGCTTCATATTTAATCTTAAATAAGCTTTTATCTAGCTTAGAGTTTCGGTGGTGACCAGGGCCGGCTCCAGGCACCAGCCGAGCAAGCTGGTGCTTGGGGCGGCAGATTGAATGAGGCGGCATTGCGCCCAATCCTAGGGTGGCACGGCCGCTTTTTTTTTTGTTTGTTTGTTCTGCTCCGGCCGCCCTGTAGGGGGCGACGGCATGGAGGATGGGAGCGCCCTGTAGCAAGCCCGGCAGGGCAGTCCTCGTCCTTCCCTCTCCGCCGACCGGAGCAGAGCCCTCCCGGCAGGCGGCGCTGCGCAGTGGGAGGGGCCGCGTGGCAGCGCCCCGCTGTAGCCCTGGCCGCCCCCTTCTCTCTCTCTCCCACCCGCTCCCTCCCCCTCTCCCTGCTAGCCGGTCCCCCTGCACCCGCGCTCCGGCGCACAGATCCCTGTTTTTGTTTGTTTGTTTTTGCTTTGCCGTTCTGGCCGTCCCGTTTTTTTATTTTTTTGGGTTTTTTTTGCTTGGGGCAGCCAAAAAGCCAGAGCCGGCCCTGGTGGTGACCCATGTTTGTGTAACTCTCCCCTGCTCAAAAAAAAAAAAAAAAGAAGTGATCAGTTTTTACTGAGGGTGGATTCCTTTGGCGGTGAGAGGAGGAACGTTGACCTCTTGTAATGCCAAAAGAGCAGAAAGGATTTTCTTAATTTTTTTTAGTTAAAAAAAAATTACCTCCAGGAAAAAACCCATCATGAAATATTTTAATCTAAAAGCTAAGTATTCTGGGAAATTGAGGTGAGAAACTTGGATTATAGTGGAAGGCAGTTGCAGTTGACTCAATTATTATGGGACACCAGCTGTCATATAATGAATAAATTATAGTCATGTATGCCTCACTGACCCTTTTTTTTTTTTTTTGGTAGAATGCAGCCCAGTACTGTGCTCTATATTCTAATCCTTATGAAATATTTTATAAGGCTGAACAAGGATATTTTCCCCAAAATAGGGAAGCCATGAACATAAGGTATGATCTGCAATTATACCTGAAGGATTAAAATTTTACTTTTTCCAGTTACAATAAAGCAGTTAATTCTCACTGCACTAGTCCCCTTGCACGTTCGTGAGCCACACAAAACCAGGGTAGCAAGGTTTGTTTTTCTCTCCACAAAACTGCCATAGTAAGATGCTATAGGAAGGTCTCTTATTCCTGCGCATCATCACTTGTACAAATCTTACCCTCATATGTTTACTACTGTTATGAATTATGGGCATATTTTTAGTGATCAGTGGTCAAATAAATGAACAAAGTACATATTGTCAGATGCTACCCTTGGCTTTTTAAAATTTGTACTTGCTAATTCACAACATTCAGCGATTGTTGATGATACTCCCAATCAGTAGTGTTTATTTAGCAAAGGTCTGCTGTAGTGCAATGTATTCACCTTTCTCAAGGAACTATTGTACTGGAGCAGATCACATTAAAAAAATAGTTATTGGGTTTGATGAAAACCTGTATGAACAGTGGAAAAAGAGAGCCAAAGTTACCATAGCAACTACTAGTACAGAAGACAGAAGCTAGGTAAAAAGGTTGGAAAGCAGGAGAAATGTAACTAGAAAATATAAGTGAACACATTGATATATTATTAAAAAGCTCCAAATCCAAAATGAACTTTAAACATCTTCATATAGGGTTAATATTCACCCTTTATCAATTAGAAATCCTTTAAAGTGCCGTTTTCCTCCAAAATTAAAAAAGAGGTGAGGGAGTTGCTTAAATTATATACGTAATTTCACCAATAGCGGTCAAATAAGCCCTTTATTAAAGGAAATGCTTTTTATAATATGGTGAAAATTGTACTTAAAGTGGCTTGATATCTCTTGTTCTAATGTACGTGCTTCAGTGTAGTTTCAAGTATTGTGATTTGATCCAATATAATAGAACAGACCCTGTAAAGATCTTACATAATACATAGTGCGTAGACCAACTAATTAAAGCTTTAATAACCAAAGTAGTCCCATAGTGTGGTGTGCAATAGTTCTGAATGTGATTATTTATTATGTGTCATTACTGCCCATAAAACTACCCTTGGATACCAGAGAGAGGAAGGTGGTTTTGTAGCTTCGTTGAAAGCATTTCATTCCAAGAAAAAGCCACATTGCTGAGTTCCACTCCACCTCAGCGAAAAGGGAACTGAAAGATGATATCTAGTCAATAGTGTGTGCGCACAGGGTCAGTTGTCTGTGTCTTTGTTTGTTCTCAAATTCTAATCACACCACTGTCTTTAATTTAAAGGCTCTATTTTGATTTTTTCTTTTGTACACACACCAGTGTCCCACAATGATTTGCTGTTAGGTATTAACTTTGACTCGGGTTTTGCCCTTCTATTTGACATTTATAATCATGCACTGGCCTCTTGGAGGCAGTTTAAGGTTTTATCTATGGGAACACTAAATTCATATGTAGTCATAAAGCAAACACATCTTTCCATACATTTTTCTTGTACAACTACCAGATCCAGATTTGATCTCAGTCCACATTGGCGAAAATGGTCCCTTGGCCTTAAAAAAAAAAAAAAAAAAATTCTGTGAAAATAAGAAATGCACAGGAGTTTTCGTTCTTAAGGGACTTCTGTATTTGAATATTGAAGATAAGATTTCAGATCTCTGTCTAAGTTATAGGAATAGACTCCTCCGCCCTAGAAAAATTTTACTCCCCCCCCGTCCCCCTGGAAAAAATTGCCCAATAATTACTGACTTTCTATCCACATGGCAAACAACTGTCAGCGTACTTGGTTCCAACACACATACCCCTGACAGTATTAAAATATGATTCTATCTTGAAGTCTAGATGGTACATAACCACCATAGATTATACCAGCGCCTTAGGCTTTTCGTAGGCATCAGTGCAGTTTTAGTGCTGTTGTCTGTTTCTTCAATTTTACTGAAGAAAACATTGCATATGAAGAATCAGGGACTAATTTACGTTTTATATAAAAGTATGAAATAAATACTTCTCTCTCAAAATTATGTGGAAGAGAAAAGTTTTGCATTTTTTTCTTAGTGTGCCGATGTGCATCCCAAACTCAATACTCTTGCTCAGTCTTTTGTCAGAAAGATGATGTAGTAACGTTTCCTCTCCAGTGTTCAATACACATGGAAAAAATGCATTAGCTTGAGACTCAGTGTATTTTAGGTGAGAATATTACTATGATACTGAATTACAGTCTTCAGAATGCATAATTTCTGTAAATTATTTAGGGCCCCCTTTTTGCAGCCTTACATGTGTAAATCTCCTATAGATTTCAATAGGAGTTAGAACAAGGGCTGCAGGAATGGGCTCTTTAGTCATTTTAGTCATTTAGTCGTTTTAAGTGTAGAGCCAGAGCCTATTAGAAAATGCCCATCTCTCTATAGCATGCATTATGCATCAGAGGAAATGCACATATTTTACCTTTTCACCCATTTTCTTAATCCCTGAATGCAAAATTAAGACACCACTATGGTGTCCACAGTGTGATCCTTTATATACAGAAAAACTATGTATACACAAGTCATTATAATGTGGATATTTTCTGGATTCCTTTCTTTATCAACCTGTTAACATTAGGCACCATATCAAACAGGATGTAGTGTAGTAGCGCTTTAAACTCAGAAATCTACATTGTGTAATAGCTTTTTCCACAACATTTTTACTCTGATGCGATCACTTTTGTACGCTGCTAAAATTGGAATTGTTTCTTACGATTTTACTTTATATTGATGACGTGTCTCTTTTCATAGATGCAACAAAACTTTTGTTTGTAGACTATACAAATTGCATCATGCAATCTTCATTAAGAGATTCTGTACTGGGCACGCTGCAAGAAAATATGGTGTGACAAAACAGGAACGTCAGACTATTTCTACAGTTAGAGTTAACACCCAGTAGGTGGCAGAAACAAATAAATCACAGTGCAACATGTATCTTTCTAGAATATTTCTTTTACTGAATTAAAACATCATTTATGGATTTTCTTCGGACTGTGGATGGTGTATCTAAGGAAATGAATTACTGCATTTTGTGTTTGGACATGTGCTTTAGGTCACCCTCCCCACATGCTGCAAAAGAATGTATCCTGTACTTTGCATCGTCTTAGATAGCTACTCCTTCAAATGCTTAAGATGGTGTAATGTGATCATATACAACAGATGAAGAGGAAGCAGCAGAAAGCTGCCACTGTGCTTCATTGTGGCACCACAAGTGGCTACTATTAAAATCCACATATAGTGCCTAAGGGCTCAAGAAGTCATTTTCAGACTTTGCTTCCACACGGAGAATTACCTTTCAGGAGCCATGCTGTCATGTTTTGTCATTGGCTCTTTTTATTTTAGGCTTGCTTTACTGTACTGAAGTATGGTGTATGTACAATCAACTTTGTGTGGTTGTAAATTTGCGACCCAGAGAGCTTTCAAACAATTAATTGCAATATTCCACAATATGTCTATTGTCCTGATGGAGGGAGAGTGATGAAACAAGGTGCCCAGGTGCTGCAGTGGATTTCTTTTTAAACTCTGCTGTATAAAATTTGATGTATAATTATGGTATGTGTAATGTAAGATAGGTATAACAGATCAATTATTCCATAGGGTTTTAGTGGAAAAATGTGAAAACACTTAATTCCTGGGTTTGACAGTATCCCAGGATTGCCTGTTTCCACTGCAGAGGCTAGGCTGTAATGATTTCTTCTGGGATTTGGTCAGATTATTAGTGTTCCACTGGCAGGTGTTCTCACCTTTTAATAGTGATTCTTTTTTCTAAAGAGCCTTTGAAGGAAAGCCGTGATTTTATTAAAGATGCTCAGGTCTGTAGTTGCTGTGTCTGCTCAGCTTCGTTTTGGTCACAAAAGCATATCAGCGAAAACATTTAAAAGAAGAAAAGTCCCTTCTCCAGTAAGTAGAAGCCACCCATGATGAAATTCCCATGGTCTCAGTGTACTCCTCTAATAAGAAGCCACCATCACTGTCTGCTACCTCTCATGAATCATGTTCTACCAGATAAACACAGAGTATCTGCTGTTCCCTAATGGCCCCCATCACATCAGTTCTCCCAAGGGTGATGGGAGCATACCACTGCCATAATAGGAAGATGGCCCCAGCTTGTTATGAAGGGGGAGAGCTGTAGTAGGAATGTTGTAGGCTTCTTGGCATTACAGCAAGAGTCGGCAGGTGCCCCAGTTGCTGTTTTCGCTATATCTTTTTTTTCCCCAGGCTTTGTCTCCCAGGGAATATGATTCGTCAATAAATACCATGTTTATCAGGGTTTAGTCCAGCTTTCTGTAACAAGACAATAACCGCAGTCACTAAGCAACCCTCTAGTAAAAGTTCAGTACTTTACAATGTAGCATATTTACCTAAATGGAAATTTTTCATTTCAAAGTGACCGGTCATATATTTATTGGTGAGGATGAGTGTCTTTACTGCACTCATCCTTGTCTCGGTAAATGCAGCAGCAGCAGTGTTCTTAGGAACATAGGGCAGAGGACATTACGGTAATAAAAGTAAACCCAATGGTAAGTTAACATAAAACACTCTGCCTACACTCTGTCTATACTTATGAAATCTCATTTGACCAACAAAAGTAAAAAAATAAAATAAAAAATAAGCACTAATCACAGATAGACAATAAATATTCAGCTTGTTGTTATGTGATTTGGAAGAATACGTAGTCTCTGATACACAGGAAAGGCAGTGACAAACTGCTGCAGAAATACTGTATTTATAATGTAGGAGGAACACATTTTCATTAATGTTTCTGGTATGGGACCCATATAGTCTAGTGCTGCTGAGCAATACTGTATGCTAGCTATTCTACAACGAGAATAGGACTAGAAGACAGTACTCCGGAAGTACACCTCTGCCTCGATATAACGCTGTCCTCGGGAGCCAAAAAATCTTACCGCGTTATAGGTGAAACTTTTATTAAATAAATTAATTTTTTTTTTTTAATTTTTAAACTTGCTTTGACCCACCGGAGTATGCAGCGCCCCCCGCGTCCCGCCCCCCCCCCAGCACTGCTTTACCGCGTTATATCCAAATTTGTGTTATATCGGATCGCATTATATCGAGGTAGAAGTGTATATATTTTGTAGTATATACATAAAAGCAACTTGGTAGTATCATTGATGATGAAAATGGTGCTTATGTCCATTATTTATTTGTATTGCCATAGTGCCCAAGAGCTCTAGTCATGTACCAGGGACCCAGCTGTAGTCATGTATGCTGTCCCTGGTACTCTAGTCATTAGACATGCAAAGGTAGATGAGAGAGAGATTTCTAATTCAGAAATCAAGGCCATTTTGTAACATAACAAAAAAAATGCCAATAGGGATGTGAATTTTCTACTTAGCTGCATAAATGCTAAGTTAAATCCTGCAAAAAAATAAAAATAAAAATCAATTTTTAGACATTGTTTCCTTTTTTGTGTCTGGTCACTTTGGATTTTTTCTTGAACATATGTGCTGGGTGATTCCAATTGTTCCGTTATTTGTGTATGAGTTAGTTCTGCCATATGCAGCTGAGAGCAAGAAATCTGTACTCATTATCTGACTGAAATTATGGTTTCCAGACTGAGGAAGATATCATTGCATCAGATCCACACCCATAGACTTCAAACATAATGATAAAATGAGAGCTCTGATTTTGGAGCATCCAATACTTATGTATTTATGTTTTATATATGTCAATAAACATTGAAATACAGGTAGAAACAGTTATACCTGTTAATAAATAAAAATAAATACACTAATTATTTTACCCAGATTTGGTTAAAATATAAACACCAAATTTCATATCTCAAAATTCAGTAAATAATTTTCTAGAGGAAAAAGGTACTTAGTATAACAAATGTCTCTTAAAAGAGTCTATGAGTATAAATATTTTTAAATGGACTCAGATTTGTTTGAAAATTCACAGGCAATTCATTCCATATAAAAAGAGTAAGAGCAAAAGTTGTATATTTGGGAAAGCATTTTGTACGGGGTTCACACAACTCAAAGCTTTAAGTGTAAATCTCAGTGTTACTTTAATTATGGAACCGTTGTAGCATCCCTACTAGGGAGAGGAGAAAACAGATCATGTAACTGATCTGTCAGTTAGATGGTGGAATGCTGGATCTTTATGATGGTGAAGAAAATCAAAAGACGCTAACCATTTCTGTCGTAGAAATTTTTTTGGCAAAGAGTATGTGATCATGTAATACGCTAGAAACTGTTGCTGGTATAGTAATGTCGCTTGGGAGGGGGAATTTTTTACGACATTTCTATTCCAGCAAAACCCCTGGAGTAGACTCAGTTATACCAGCAAAAGGGTTCTTTTGTTGGGATACTTTATTTCATTCGGGGAACTGGTATAAGGGAAAAGCACTCTTTTTTGCCCCTGTAAACCGCATCTCCACTAGGAGGCTTTGCTGGGATGACTATACTGGCAATTCCTTTCCCATGTTGACATGGGCTAAGGCATTTAGGTGCTTCGAAAACTTTTACCCTTAATCTTGCAAAAACATAACATTGCAGAAAAGTGGCTTTTTGCATTTATTAATTTATAATGAAAATCACAAGGGTTTTAAAAATTGCTTCGTATTTAAAATGTTAATGATTAAGATGTCACCACGTTTCAGGATTTGAACATAATGGACTTTGTACTAATTTAGGGCTGGAAATAAACAGAGATTTAAAAAAAAATCTCCTTAGCATTAAGTGTTTTAATCTCTTTACTTTTACAGTGAGCCATATAAAATGCTGCATAGAATTGGAGCTGACTGTGAATAACCATGTGAATGAGTAGGCATATCTGCTTAGGGAGTTCAAGGAGGTGGATTCCATTATCCTTAGAAAGAAAAAATCTTGGCTGTGGGGGAATCCATTCAGTATGTCATGGGGAACTTGTATACCGATCATTTTATATTCCGTTTCAGTTCATATTACCTTAAGCAGAGAGCAGTAGAATTGCAATGAAACTGACTCATCATTGTAATTCATATTTTGAAATACTGAATAAATAAAGATAGCAAAGCAAACTGTAAAATGGCAATATTGAGAGGAAGGCTGACTGTTCTTTAGGATCACAGATTAGTTAATCCATGGTCCAATAGCCTGAAGTCTCTTGGCTTGAGTGAATATATTATAACAATGAGTTTGGATTTTTCAGTTTGGTCTGTTACTAAAAATACGAACAAAAACCAAGCAAATAAATACAGAACTCCTCCATAAATTACTGAAAATCACAGTCTGGGAGGTAAGATTGACAGAACCTTAAAAAGATAGATGCATTTCCTGTGCAGCGGGGGGACCAAAAAAATAAAAATAAAAAATGCCACTCCTAACATTCTCAGCAGTATAGCACTGAACATTGAGGTGCATTGGGGAAAGTCACTTAGGCCTTTTGAAGCATTCCATGTTGGCCATTGGTGGAGACACGATACTGTCCTAAATTCTTTCTGGCATGGCAATATGTGGTGTACTTAGGGTAGTTCATAGAAAGGAACCATTATAAACAAAATCCTCTTTAAAAAGGAAAAACATGGTTAGCTAAATTCTATAGTATACTGCCTCTGAATCCTCTCTGTGTCTGTGTTCTTTTCTCTGTATATATACCACTGATAGTGTTTTATCCAAGAGGATCAAATGCTGCATTTATTTTTCAGGGCAGACCTACCTGTACACTTACAATACAGGAAGCCACATTTTAGAATACAGTTGTTCATTTTCAAAATGCCCAAAATACTCGGAGGTATTTTGGACTTACTGGCTTAACCATTATTTGTACTGGAATGAAGTCTTGTGAATATTTATAGGAATGTAAAAGTATATTTGACAATGCTAACCTTTTTCTCTCATTCCTGTAGTTTAACACTGCTGATCAGAGAGGTTTTTTCTCCCACTGTTTGGTAAATGAAAAAGTATTTGTATGCTAAATTTCAACCTTGACTACAATTCTATAGCCAACTTATATACCCTAGAAAAATGAGATAGATAGCAGAAATGCTGGCAAACTAATATTGTGTCAGCACTACAACAGAGTTGCTATTGTCAGTAAAAGCACAGAGACCAATGGTCTACATTTACAATGTTTTTCTCACAGGGCCATAAGTAGTAGGAAGTCTAAAATCCCAAAGGGAGACGTAAAACTGGATCTGATGAAGTTGCCACCACTACTTGAGACCAAAGTAGCGAGCTGACTCTTGTGATGGAGCCAACAGTCCCGTGAGAAATTAGAGCTGAGCTGGTACATTGCATGATTCATGAACTGGGAAAATAGAACTATATACTGTAGGTGAAGAAAATGTGAGAACTTAAGATCTTTTGTGAAAAATTTACTCTGTAAATCTAAGCAAAATGAGAATCTAATTTAAAAAAATTAAAAATGCTTCTGGTTGCAAAGTAAGCCTTGACAGTATAAACTAATGCACAACAGTTCTCTTGAATCTGAAGCAAGCCAGGCGGAAACAGTGGGATGAAAGGATGATCTTAATGGGTTGATAAGTGTAAGTCCTAGTTATAACCACTTAATGGTCAGTATTCATATCCTGGCACAACCTGCTGTTAGTTTTTAAGAGCAGCTCGCTGTTGATTTTTGGTGACTCTCCATGTTCTGATAGATTATGGTGTTTGGTCCCATGTAATTATTAACCACTGCACTGCTGATGATTGTTCCCAAAACTTTTAGCTAACAGGGTTATCTAGGTGCAGCAGGGTGTACCATCTTGTTTATAGCACTATTGTTATCTAAATAGTATTGGAGCTTTCTGACTGATAGTTGTAACTCTCTGGGTTTTTTGGTTTTGTTTTGGTTTTTTTCTTATTTTTGTTTTGTTAAGCTTTCATTGAAATTCAGTCAGAAGTTTCTGGGTGCTGTTGACTTTTGTTTTCATCACTTTTTTGCTTTTGCTACAAGGAGCAAAGGTGAAGAATGGATTGTTGTGAGTATTGTCATGAGTGGAAGATGCAAAGCTCAGGATGTATCCCAACTATAATGGGATGTGCAAGATGCAATGAGCAGTCAAGCAGTGAAGTGCCCCAGGGATGGGTGGATAGACTTCCGTCTTTATGCTATTAAAAAGAAGCAGTGTTTCAAACTCAGAACATGCTAATATTTTTCTCAGTAGAAATAGTTTCCTCCAGTGTTCTCATTTCCTAGACCTGTTTTGTATCTTGCTTCGATTCATTAAAAAAGAGATTGTGAATTAAATAGTGATTATTTCCAAAACAATTTGTGACCTTAAGTATTATTTTAAATCTCAGATTATTCTTAACTATAAAGTGATACCAAATTTAAAGTAAAGCTGTAACTGGTTGTGGATTTATTTTCACCTGGGATTATTTGTTTTGCTAGTGGGAGTAGAAGCACCAAGGAGCTCTGCAATTTTTTCCTCCTCCACATAACTAAACAGAAGGGCTGTTCTGTGCTGCATCCGGAGTCTGTCAGCAGCATTACTGAGTTTGCTGGAGAATTTGGCAGAGAGTGAGTGTGATTTAGGGCATTCCTTGCCTTCTGTTTCTCCCAAACCCTGCTGGTTTAGTAATAAAGGAACCTAACCCGAGTATTAAACAGAGACCACTGGTTTGTTAGCTGAGGCACCAACTAACTATTATCTTACATTAGAGAGACAAGGTGAGTGAGGCATTTTATCTTTTTATTGGACCAACTTATGTTGGTGAGAGAGAGAGACAAGCTTTCAAGCTTACACAGAGCTCTTCTTCAGGTCATGGAATTGCACTCAGAGTGACACAGAATACAAAGTGGAACAGATTGTTTAGCATAAGTAGTTAACACCCATTTCAGGGGATGATTCAAGGTGAAGTGGCCCATAACACCTCTCCAATCATTGGGGGATTAGGGGAGAGGGAAGCTAAAGGGAGGGGTAAGTGAGTTATAAATTGTTGCAATAAGTGTCTCTATTCAGTCCATGATTTTTAGTATTTAACAAAGTTATGAATTTACACTCCCAGGCTCGTCTTTTGAAGGTGTTGTGCAGGTTTCCTTTGAATAAGAGGACTGAGGCCAGATATACAGTGATCTCTTTGTGAAAAGTGTTCACTCACAAGTGATGTGGCGTATTTGTCTTTTATCATTTTTCTGTGGGAGTTCATTTGAGAGCATAGTGATTGTCTGGTTTCACCCACATAGAATCATACAATTGTAGGACTGGAAGGGACCTTGAGAGGTCATCTAGTCCAGTCCCCTGCACTCATGGCAGGACTAAGTATTATCTAGACCATCCCTGTGTTTGTCTAACCTGCTTTTAAAAAATCTCCAATGATGGAGATTCCATAACCTCCCTAGGCAATTTATTCCAGGGCTTAACCACTCTGATAGAAAGTTTTTCCTAATGTCCAACCTAAACTGCCCTTGCTGCAGTATAAGCCCATTGCTTCTTGTCCTATCCTCAGAGGTTAAGGAAAACAATTCCTCCCCCCCCCCCACTTCCATAACAACCTTTTATGACTTAAAAACTTTATCATGTCCTCTCTGTCTTCTCTTCTCCAGACTAAACAAATTGAATTTTTTCAATGTTCCTTCATGTTATGTTTTCTAGACCTTTAATCATTTTTGTTGCTCTTCTCTGGACTTTCTCCAATTTGTCCACATCTTTCCTGAGATGAGATGCTCAGAACTGAACACAGTACTCTAACTGGGGCCTAATGAGCGTGGAGCAGAGTGGAAGAATTAATTCTTGTGTCTTGCTTATAACATCCCTGCTAGTACTCCCAGAATGATGTTTGCTTTTTTTCTTTTCTTTTTTTTTCAATAGTGTTACGCTGTTGACTCATATTTAGCTTGTGATCCACTATGACCCCCAGTAACATAGTTGATACTGAAGCATTCAGTGCACTGGATGAGGTACACCACATGTTGTGATAGACATGTGTAGGATCTATGGATCTTGAAAGATGCGTTGGTTGGGGGGTGTTGATCATCGTAGCAGTGGAGATATGTCTACAAGTTTTGCATCTGTTGTTCTGGCAGAGTCTGGTTCTGCTTTGAGTTGGTATGTCCTGCTCTGTCAGAGCTTGCTTCTGATGATGAGGTTAGGGGTTTTTTTGAGGGCCAGAAGAAGAGGATTAGGAAAGATTTCTTTCAGGATGTGGTCCCCACTGAATATGGGTTGTAGTTGTGTGATGATACCCCGCATGGATTCCAGTGTGGGGTGGTAAGTGACAACTAGGGGTGTGCAGTTGGAGAGGGTCTTATTTCTATATTGAAGCATGTTTTCTCAGGGTATTTGGGTGGCCTGTTTCATGATGTGATCTATTTCTCTGGTGGAATGTCCTTGCTTAACAAAGGCAATTTAAGTGTGTGAAGATGTATATTTCGAACTTTCTCCTCAGAGCAGTGGTTCTCAACCTATTTACCATTGTGGGCTGCATCCAATAATACCTGTATGTCCCTGAGGATGTCACATTGGCCACAGGTTGAGAACCACTGCCTCAGAGCATATTATGTGGTATCTGAGTCCCTGGCTGTAGATAAACAGATTTCTTGATGTGTTGAGGATGGTTACTGGGTTTATGAAGATAAGTGTGGTGACCCATGGGTTTCTTGTAAATAGTGTCTGTAGGGTTCCATTATTGAACCTGATTGGGGTGTCCAGGAAGTCGATGCTAGTGTGGGAGTGTTCTAGAGAGAGTTTAATGGAGGGTGATGGTGGTTGAAGTTGTGGTGGAAATCTGTGAGGGAATTTAGGTTGGCTGTGTAGAACAGTGGTCTCCAAAGTGGGGTGCGCAAGAGGATCCTTGGGGGTGCATGGCAGGAGGAGCGGTTTTATTTTTATTTATTTATTTATTTGCTTCAGCACTTCGGGCGGGAGTCCAAGCGGCGTTTTTTGTTTGTTTGTTTTGGCGTGGCAGGGGGTGCGTGCTCAAAAAGTTTGGAGACCACTAGTGTAGAAGATAAAAATATCATTGAGGTATCTCAGGTATATCATTGATTTTTGTGGTGCATTTGTCCAGAAAGTCTTCTTCAGGGTGGTCCATGAAGAGGTTGACACATTGGGGAGGCATCCGATCCCCGTAGCTGTTCCAAACACTTGGACAAAGTGTGTGTTGTTAAATGTGAAATTGTTATGGGTGAGGATTAAATGGATGATTTTGGCGATGTGTTTGGGGTGGATATCTGAATGTTGTCCATTATCTTGTAAAAATTTGAGGCAGGCAGAATGCCATCATTGTGAGGGATATTGGTGTATAGGGAGGTGACACCCCTCTGATTACCTGTGCAGCATTCAGAGTAATTTTTTTCATGATTTCAAAGATCATTTCTGCCTCAGGTATACATTTTCATTATTGTCTAGATAAGATGCATGTATTGTTTACATATTGCTTTACGGATTATCTTCTTTTTAAAACATCTTTAATGCCATGCCACTACTGGAGGAGGTCCTATAAGTATCATGGAGCAAATTCCCCTATTAACAGATCTTGGCATGCCTGGCAGTATTCATGAATCATGAGATGTCTGCATATTTCCATTGTAGCCATAGCTCCCTCCTCACCTCATCCTTGAATATGCACTAATCGCTTGTCCATTAGAAGACGTGACTTTGAGAGCTCCACAGTAATGATCTACAAAACATACACGTTAGCGTTCTGCTAGACAGTCATGCAAGGTCACCCAAGGTAAGCTGCCAGATGTCCAGTTTACCAAGGTACAATGAAATGGAAGTGAGTGAAATTGTGTTGAGTACTAGGTGCACCACATAGTTAAAACTGAAACATTTAGTGCACTGGATGAGGTACACCACATGTTCTGATTGGCATGTGTATATGATATTTGCACTACCTAAGACAAAATATGTCAGCACAAAGTGTTTTGTGCTGAAATATATTCTTAAATCACCTGAATATTCATCTATCTAACTGAGAAAATGGATAGGGGCAAAGGAGAAGTTATGTAAGAAATCTCTTTGAAACACTTACTTTACTTTTTAATATTCCCCCATTTTAGTCAAATAATATAGTTGAGCATATCTGTAGGGGAAACATTCACCTCCTGGAAAGGTAAGAAGAGTTTGATTAGCACCCATTGTGGAGTTTAATTGTACTACCTCCAGGGAGGAGTAATGCTTTCCATGGTTTGGTGCTTTGCATGATCGTTGGTGCTGAGTGATACTCTTACCATCTAAACCTGTTCTGTTTAAGAACATGTAAAGCTAGGACTTAACAGGTGGAGCAGGTAGATGGCATTAAACTAAGGTTTAAATTCTTAATCTTCTCTAGTCTCGATATAGTACATAAATTTCTCATTGGTCAATTTTAAAAACTATTCACTCAAACCAGATATAGCCCATTTCAGTCTCTTTAATGGGGAACCTAATAACTTTCTCTGATGTGGTGCATAAAGTACTGTTATTTTGCGTTGTTTTTATTGCCAGATGCAAACTTGTTCATGTATTTATAGACAGTAAAGCTATTGATGCCAGACAAGATTTTAAATTAATATTTTCACCCCCACTGTTTTCTCTTTCACTCTAGATATCTGTCTCAGGCCATTGCTACACTCTTTGCATTCTGCTACCACATAGTGACTTTGTTGTCACTTGCAGCATTTCTTCTGTCGTGCTGCTCTTATGCCTGGAACAGCTACTCAGTCAGTGTAGACCAACAAAGCTGGTGACTCTAGGCAAAAGAACAAATGTCTACCCTTGCTGGCCCACAATCGCCTAGACAACTATTCAGTGTTTTACAGTCTCAAAGCAACCACATATTCTGGCGTGTCCTGTTTACCAAGTCCCATCCTTTCCAGCTCTTAAAAATTTCCCAGAAGCCCTCTTTTCTGGGGTGAATCATATGAGCTGTAGTGACTACATGTTGTTCTCAGTGTTATACGAGAATCTAGCCATACTCATGAGTATTAAAATGTGCCTATCCCATATTGTAATATGCCATCTCTTGGTGATAGGGATTTAGTTCTTTCTTTAGCACTTGCTGCCTATTGCAAAACAGCATGTGCCCACACGACATTATATAAATAACAAATCTGCTTCCTTACTAAATATCTTGACACATTTTACTAGAATTACCTTCACTTTCTGTGGCTTCTGCTCCCTTCCCCTTGTCTAAGAGCAGTCACAGCAGCAATACAGAAATTGCTTTCAAATTTAATTTTTTCAAGATATTCTTTTGATATCTCTTGCTGTTTCCTAATTCTCCTCTGATTTCATGTCTCTCTCCCCTCTCCTTCGTGAGAATCAAAATCTCCTTATGCTCTTCATTACCAGATGTCGGGCATACTGGAATACTGTTTTATACGCTAGTGTGCTAGCTTGTATTGACACTGTTGGCAGTAGTCTGCTGTCATGCTCAATTGGGACAGAAAGGCCTATTGCTGGTTGGAAAATTAATTAATTCTAAGTGTCTGTGTGTTTATAATAGAATTATTTTAAAAGCACAAAGAAGCTTGCATTAAAGTAAATTAGCTTTTAATTTTATAAAGATCCAAGTGTGAAATATAAATGAACTAAATGGTGAAGCTAGTGGATTTTGTGAAATTATAGTCCAAAAAATACATCATCTCTGATCAAGCACACTTCCATCAACTCACAAATCCCTGAGGGGCTCAATAAGATAAGTAGTTTTTCACAGCAGAGTCCAGTTATTTTTTTCCTGATGTCCATCTTCTCTCAGAATAGATGCATACATCCAGGCTCTGCTTTAGGGGGTTCTTCTGAGGAGGTACTAGTGCTTGATCTCGCTGTGAAGAGGACAAGCAGAGTCAGGATGACCTTGGTGGGAGGTGCCATTTCTTCTAACCTGGTCTTTTCTTCCACTCTGAAATGGAGAAGAGGAAGCAGGGCAGCCCTTCACCTTTCTACCCTCTCCAGTGAAGAAAAGCAGAAAAGAGCCAGCCTCTCAAAAGTGAAATAAGCTCTAATAATGTAAGGTACATTTACAGTGGTATGACTCTGTCTGCACTAGGACTTATACTCTTATAACTGTATAAGTAAAAAATGACTCCCCCCAACTGACATAGTTATAGTGGTACAACTTTTCTAGTGTACATCAGCTCATAGGTCTTTGAAACCTGTTCTGAATTGAACCTGGATAAAGACATGGTATGAATGTTAAGTGAAGACACTAAATAAGGAAATACTTTCCTGTGATGATGGTGGTTGTTATTAATTATTTTACTATTTATATGTATTACCATAATGCCTAGGAGCTTGTCGGAAGGTTGCACACTTTTTGAGTTAAGGGGAATGACACCCATAATAGACACGCTTAATATCACAACATATACACAGCTCTCAACTGAGACCATAACAGTAGCTCTATCTTGGCTCCCTCAGAGCAGAGCCAAGGATGCAGGTGTTATAATAAATGTATCAGAATGCCATTAGAAAAATAGGACTGTTCTGTAACAAACTATTTATCAAATTGAACAGCTCTAAGGTCGATCAGAAGGGAAGGGAACTGGGAGCAAAATGTCTAGAGAGGCTTTTGTAAAACATACATACAACTCCCCCCTCTCCCCTCCCCACCGGCAGACAAAAAGTGAGAGAGAAATCCATCCATCCATGGGCCCATAACTTAGTTACTTCACTAACCTGCATGTTCCATAATTCACAGAGTTTATAAAAACAAGCCCCCCACCCCTCTCCATTCTTGTCAGGAAAGATCTGTGAGTATGGAGCCATAAGGAGCTCTCATCCTAGTAAGACCTCATGCATTTTATAAAATATTATACAGTAGGTTTACTGGTACAGTGTAGTATCATAAATAATGAAAATTGGACTGCACATGCCAAATGAGCAAAGTAAATTTGTTATGAACTATCCTTTCTAAATTGTTTTATTCACTAACTTGCTAATTCTCAAAATTTGTTGATTCACTGTGGTTATTCACAGATCAGTTATTAGCACAAGTTAGTGAAGTTCTGCTTTACTAAAATGTGTCTTGGGAGATTTTTTTCAAACAGGAGTATCAACATTTTGGTTGCTGCAACTTCCTTCAAGATCAGAGAACCTTTACTTTTATCCAGTTTGTATAAAAGCATGCAAACAACAGAGGCTCGCATGATTAAGAAGTCTGATCTCTAGGAAAGAAATAGCAAAGTTTGTGTGTAGTCCTGATGGCTAGGTATAGTATGGTATGGCATATGTGTGTACTAGAAAGCCCAAAGAGGGGCGCACATAACTAAGAACCTGATTTGGTTTCCTGAGGACTGCACTTTGGCCTGTCTCGTCAGGCAAATCAATTTTCCACCACAGCCTACCCCTCTCTTGACCTGTGGACGTGAGAGAGTAAGGGATTGGATGCACAAGTAGTTTGAGATTTTCACTTTGTGGATTTGGTTCTCCATGCCATAGAGGACCCTTGGCTATATGCCCACTCATAGTCTCTACTGAGACTTGATCTGGACTATGACAACATCTCACTTCCTGCTGCACACCTTGCAAGGATCAAAGCCATAGTTGGTGTAAGTGAACCCCATCCCCATTGAGGTATAAAGAACATCAGTGCCATAAAGTATATCCACAGTTGTCCGAGGGTATGAAAAGCAAGGATTCTATTACCTTAGTTTATAGCAGAGATACTAACAGTTTCTGTGCAGTTCCAATCAAATGGTATTGTCTCAACCAGGCAGAGTGCATGAATGCTGTAACAGCTGCTGATGGAAAACTAGAGGGTTTTTTCTCAGTTGTGCAATTCTCTGCACTCTGGTTGTGGATATCAGATTTGCATAATCACTGTATGGTTATTTCTTAATAACTATACTGGATGCAGATCCTTATGTCCTAGTGGGCTAATAATGACAGCTAGCCAATCAGAGTTTAGGGATTTGCATAATCAGCGGAGTTATTTCTCAAAAATCACCCAGTGATTATGCATATTACTCTGACTACTCTAATTCTTCTGCCCT